>NC_091122.1:183827718-183937718 GCF_040183065.1 Periplaneta americana | reverse complement strand
TGTAGGCCTGATTTGCTGATAGTAAAAAGGAATCCGTATTTTGATAATTCTGTGGAAAAGACCTTATAGTTTATCATTATATGAAGTATAAAGGAAGTATTCTAATGCTCCAGAAAGTAGTTTTCTTGATTTTTATGACACTACCCTTATAGAATGGCGGCCGGGTAGCTCAGTTGGTAGAGCAGCTGGCTACGGACTGGAAGGTCCGGTGTTCGATCCCAGGTGGTGACAGGATTTTTTCTCGTTGCCAAACTTTCAGAACGGCTCCGAGGTTCACTCAGCCTCCTATAAAATTGAGTACCGGGTCTTTCCCAGGGGTAAAAGGCGGCCAGAGCGTGGTGCCGACCACACCACCTCATTCTAGTGCCGAGGTCATGCAAAGCATGGGGCTCTACCTCCATGCCCCCCAAGTGCCTTCATGGTATGTTACGGGGATACCTTTACCTTTTACCCTTGTACAGTACTTAAGATGACCAACTTTACCATATTTTCCGGGACTCCTGTATTTCAGCTAATATTTTGGATCCTCCCGACTTTCGTACTGGTCTCCTAAGCCTGCCATATTTACTTTATCGCTTCTGATCGCCAATTTTTAATGTAGGCTAATCTAATAATGATATCCGCTAAATACAGAATGTTCCCGGGCTGGTGTTACAAACTTTCAGAGATGACGGCGAAGGGCACATGTACCAATTTTCGATAAGGAACCATAGTCCGGAAATGACTGAGTCGAATTGCCACACGCAGCATGCAATCAGATTGCCGATGTACGGTAGTATAGAGGAGGTGAGCGACCGCCCGGTCTCGTAGTATAAGCAGTTCATGTTAAGAGTTTGACCGGTCCAAATAGATAGAGCAGCTACAGCTAATGTATACCTATGTAAGCACTTGTTTTTGCATTACTGTGGTTGGAATAGTCAAAGCTTAACATTTGTTCAGTGCAGACAAGAATTCAATCAAACATACTACAATGAGAGTGTTGCTGTTCCAAACAATTGCCCCTGGAATACCCTTACCCCCGCAGCCAGTCTTGACCCGTTGGGGAAAGTGGTTGGATGCTGTTAATTATTATGCAGAATATTACGGCAAAATAATGGAGGTAATTGATGCATTGGATAGCACAGACAGTTCCGCTGTTGCACCTGTAAAATCATTTCCTTCTGAACAGCTATTGGAAGATATTCTGTTCATTGATTCTGATTTTAAAATAGTGTCCAAAAGCATCACCCTGTTAGAATCGTCTAAACTACAACTCTCAGAAGCCCTTAATATAGTGGATAAAGTATCACAAACCGTTATTCAAAATAACAATTCACTAATTTCAGAAAAAGTGAAATGTAAGTTGAGAAACATTATTGCTAAAAATTCTGCCTATTCACAAGTTCGTATTGTAAATGATGTACTATCAGGTCGCGACAAGACATCTGAAGTTGGTGTACTAAAAAGTAGTGACTTTCCTTTCTTTAAATATGCACGTATTACATCGTGTGATGTCGAATTTACATTTTCCCAATATAAAAACTGTTTAAGTGACCATCAGAGGAGGTTACTTTGCAGTCGCTCAAAATGTACGTAACTCTTCACTGCAATGCACATATTCAAGGATGATGTGAGTGTCTTACATTAAACTTTAAGAGTTAATATATCTCACTATAAAATAATTGTGTATTTACATGTTTAGACATTTCCTACCTCAATGATCATTCATTATATTTCTTGAATGCAGGATACAGGTTTTTATTGTAACCGCAGTATACTGCTCAGTGTTTACATCAGAGGCATACTCCATCCTTTGCACGCCCCCTTCTCATACAATCTATACCGCGTGCGCAGTAAACCTTACGATTCTCGTGGCAATTCCACGAAGTCTAGTTATAAGCAAAAATAGTTGTGTGGAAATGGAATTGTAATTTGGCACCACGTGCCCTCCTTCCCTTAACCTTTGGAACAGTCGTGGAAAAATGGTATGGGCCGGATGTCTCCTACGTGGGTACTAGGCTCGATACAATCTGTGAGCTTGTCTACTGTTCCCATTGGCTCATCCGTATTCGAAAATCAGGTCTGCTTATTCCGCTCTCGTGTACTCCTCCATTTCACTAGGACTGATCGACTGGACACTGCAACTTGTACACATACACTGCTGTCTACAGACGTGCATATCAGGACCGGCCATGTCCGTTACACATTACGCTATCTGCATTGCTTTAGTGTAGTTTCCTGTCCCCACCCCTCAGACAGCGCACTGAATGGAATACTGTAAGTAGACAACGTAAACAACGTCAGATGAATACATTATGTGTAAGATGTACAGATAAATACACATAAATAAGGTGTACAGAGGAATAAAATTATTTCATTTCCACACAAATATTTTTGCTTGTAACTTTCGACTCGGTCATTTCCGGACCAGGGTTCCTTATCTCAAATTGATACATGTGCCCTTCGCCATCATCCCTGAAAGTTTGTAACGCTAGCCTGGAAACACCCTGTATATCCAAATATGAGCTGAAATTAAAGGGGATGACGGGGTAAAATTTTGGTCATTTGCAGTAAAAAAAATCGATTTTTCGTTTTCTTGTAAAAATGAATCAGCAATCTCTTACTTATATGTTGAGCAAGTTCCAATGCTCTGCGACGCTCGAAAGCATAAAATTACGCAATACATAAATGTCTGCACCCTTGAACTTCAATTCCATGCACATTTTACAGGCTGTTTTCTCAGGCTTTTTTTTTTTCAGCACATTTCGTCAGGTTCGAGGTGTAAAAGCTCTTACAATTTTGTTGATAGGAACATGAAATTTTTCCTGCATGTTCGATACACTGTGGTTAACAAAATAGCGCATGGGTTTTATGATTAAATGAATACTTTTTAAATAAAAATTTAAAATATTTATAATGTCAATGGAACATTTCTATTTTTAGGTATGCAGTTGTTATAAAATTTTTCCCCCATTTGTAGTAAAGATATAGGAAAACTGATGCCTGATGTTTTTCTCAATATGCCGCTGGTCTTGCAAAAAAAATTGAAACATTTTACTCAAAAATTGAGCGACATATTTCATTTCCAAATATGCAATTTTTTAAAAAACATTTTTGTTAATAATTCAGAAAGTAATTGACTCACAGAAATGAAACTTCACCACATCATTCATTATCTATCACACCGTAATTATGTGTAGAAAAAACCAAGGATGTAGCTTGAAAAATGTAGAAAATAGAAATTTCACCCATCACCCTCATTAATAACGATAGTTTAGTAGAACCCAATCAATAGATTTCAATTCCAGTAAAACTGTAATCTTTTGTAATAAAATAACTGACAGGGGTATGCTATCTGTCGTAGGTTGCAAAGGAAGCATCTTACTTAAAGGATTAACGGTCAGTAGTCATAAAGCATTCAGCCTACTGTTGTAAAATGTTCGTCTGAATGATAGCCTTAAACCGTACGACTGAGGTATAAATTGAATTATCTTACTTTTTGAGATTGCAATAAGAATATGTGTTGTGTAATCTAAAAAAGAAAGTTTACAAAGGTAATGTCGATCCCATGACAGGCCAAATCGGCCCAGAGGATGGCGGGAGGTTAGAGTTTCCACCTTTACAGACAATCGGCATTAATGACAGTAGGGATATCAGTCCTACGTGTCCGCCACCTTTACTCTCAAGGAAATGTCCCTGGTACTCATTTCTATTAGAGGCTGTGTCACCCCAGGTCCATAGTGTGGCTAGACGGATTAGATCAATGCAAAAAATCCATGACTCCATCAGGAATCGAATTCTTGTCCTTCCGGTTTTGCCAGCGTTACGTCTTAACCTCTGTGGTACCACACGCTCCATGTACTTGTGTATATATATTTTTAAGTAGGTTATTTTACGACGCTATGTCAACATCTCAGGTTATTTAGCGTCTGAATGAGATGAAGGTGATAATGCCGGTGAAATGAGTCCAGGGTCCAGCACTGAAAGTTACCCAGCTTTTGCTCGTATTGGGTTGAGGGAAAACCCCGGAAAAAACCTCAACCAGGTAACTTGCCCCGACCGGGAATTGAACCCGGGCCACCTGGTTTCGCGGCCAGACGCGCTAGCCGTACTTATGTATATAAGTATTTATTACAGCCTTTCGATAGAACAGTTTTAATTTGACTTTCAGATAAATTATTTTATAAAATTTCTGTCATTTAATGCACATCATACTTGGTTTAGGACGGTAATGTATTCTTGTTCCACACAAAATAGAACGGGGACTCCAGAAGGCCTGCTTTGGCTCGGGGTATGTGATTAAGAAACAGGAAGTTGGATAGTCTTTTACTTCTTCCGGACGTGCGATACACTAATGGAATTGGGACCCCTTGATTGCTTTCTTTCTTTCTTTGTTCCGAGGTTAATTACCTCCATGCCCCTCATTGTAATCGCAAGTTCTCTTTATCGCTTTATACGTACGTATGTATGTGAGTACATTGCTTTTCTTTGGAAGTACCCAGATATAGGACCACTTCCAATTCCCTTCAACTGTTAATATAAAGAAAATGACTCATATTGTATTATACATTTCATATGTAACTTGTTTTCTTAGAAAAAAAAACATTTCAAAATAGGATGAAAGAATATTTAAGTTTTACGTTATGAATAATTACAGTTACTATTAAAATCTTCCTGAATGTGTGAAATGTATTACTACATATTTTGTAATTTATAACAACGAAATTACGAGTATTCTTATATCTTTTCCATCGAAGAAGAGATTCAATTAATTTTATTGCTCCCGCTGAAAATATATTCCTTTTTTGTTTTTAAATATGTTTTTCAATTATCTCAAATCATCTTTGCTTTAAAATGAATTCATTCATTGCAGATGTGCAGACACCTGGTGTTAATGTCGATACTGCTCAAAACAAAAGAAACACAATTTAAACTAAAAAGAAATACAAAACACAACACAAAGAACGCAACCAAAATACAAATAGAAAACAAAAGATAAAATAACACACCAATAAAAAACAAATCAATCAGAACAATTACAAAAAAAATATACAATTACTCCTTGTGGCCTGTTAATGATCTCCATCTTCTACATCGCGGTATTCTATTGATGTATTGCAGCCAATTTTTGCTTATAGTTACGGAAATATTCAGCTGAATTCACGGAATCTTCCTACTTTATTTCCTTCCTCAGTATATCTTTCACATCTATATAGGCTAATTGGAACTGGTTGAAATCTGCGATTATGACAAATATTATCACTCTTATTTATAAAGAAATGTTGAAGTAGAGTAGGCCTACAGTGAGCTGCAAAAGAAATGCCGAGTCGAAGTCGCTATCGATTTGAAATATTATCGTGTTACGAGGACTTAGCTTAGGAAACAATAGAAATAGAGATACACAGAAGGCTTTGCATATAAACTCTGCTATTGCTCTGTTATCATTACCTCATTCAGCTTGTACGTGTAAGTCTTCAATAAACTAATGTTATCAAATCCCTACTACTTCTAATTACAGAATCCCTTTCAAAAGAACTAAGATAATCTATAAACACGCTTAAGTTAAAGTCTTTAAAAGAACGAACCAGATAGGTTAGTAACATGTAAAGGAGAAATATGTAGTGGAATGTTCCAATTTGATTCAATTTTCAGTTCTGTTGCTACTGTATATTTATAATAAAATGTTATATTTATATCTATACTACTAATAAATCTGTAGCCAAAATTTTTCTGGTAATTTTCGATTTTCCAAAAATAATTGGTGTTAACATGTATAATTAAACCATCCTGAAACTGAAAATGGCTTTTTTGCAATTTTTGTTTGTATGTCTGTCTGTCTGTCTGTCTGGATGTTTGTTACCTTTTCACGCGATAATGGCTGAATGGATTTCGATGAAAATTGTAATATAAATTAAGTTTGTTGTTACTTAGATTTTAGGCTATATGGCATTCAAAATACGTTATTTAAAAGGGGGGTTATAAGGGAGCCTGAATTAAATAAATCGAAATATCTCGCTTATTATTGATTTTTGTGAAAAATGTTACATAACAAACGTTTCTTTAAAAATGATTTCCGATAAGTTTTATTCCATGCAAAATTTTAATAGTTCTGATATTTAAGGATATACAAGACTTTTAAAATAACAATACATTTTCACTGCTGCCTCAGATTATAGCGTTGTTGTTCCTGCAGTAACTCCTGTGTGAAAATATAAAATTTTTGAGTTGGAAGAAAAAACACATTTATTCATGCTCTGGCAATGGTACATTGGAGATCGTGAATTCTTACATTTCGAAAGAAAGAATTGTAATTACATATCATTGTTTATGCTGTATCACTATTTAAGTTATTTGAGAGGTTCAGAACCATAGTGGGCCAAGCGCCATTTACTGAAGACGTAGAAAACAAGAGTTAAAATTAAGTTATTACCAGAATTCAATGGAAACCTATAACAATTAATATAAAGTTTACACATTAAAACTAAAAGATATGTCAATCTTCATTAAACTATGGTTACATGTAATAACAATAATTAAGAAACATGTTAAAGGAATTGTCATTGCACCAAATGAGTGGTCTCTGGATCAAAATGATCGCATTTTAATTTTTTTAATACAATTTAAATTAAGTAACATATTAAACGATTTATTCTTCTATCAAACACGAATGTTCCCTGGATCAAATATGCTATTTTAATTATGTAACAACTTTATATTTATTTCTAACGGGTGCAGCGGAGCGCACGGGTACGGCTAGTTTATAATAAAATCACAGTCTAGTGTATACAGTCACGAAGTTCAATACGTAGGGAATATGCATTCATAGATAATTGCTAATCACTAGGATCGCTACTATCATCTCATCACAGACAATGCGAAATAGTACCGGTACAGTCTATTGTTTCTAGTACTCTTATCACCTCAAGCTTCGTGACTGTATATACTAGACTGTGGTAAAATTGATAAATTTTTTGTTAATACAATATGAAACGTAACTGGCCGTATATATCGATTGTAACAATGACAGCATCCATGGATAATAAGGAGGGCTTTGGAATACCATATTAACTGCAGTTTCACTATTTTCGTGTAGTATTCCTATTAATGTTGTAAAATAAAAGTATTTGAATAATTTAAAATCAATTCATATTAAATAATAACGTGAACATGTTATAAAAGTCATATTCACATGTTTTTAATAGCTTTCCACCTCGCCATGTTTGCTAAAGTCCTCGGAATGCGATATAATTTCGTATTGGCATTTCTTTTGCTGCTCAGTGTACAAGAACTAGTAAAATTGTATTACTTCCATTTAGCTATTCCTTTTAGATTTCTCCCCGTTGTGCCATATACTGTATTCATTGGAGCTTATATAAATTATGTTTTTTTTCTGATCGTCGTCTTATCGTATCTAACTATTTGAAAGGTTCAGTCCCCTCTAAACTCTCTTTCAATCTGAACTTCTGCTCCCTATTCCATCTCTTTCAATCCAACTTCACAACGAATAACGTTTTAAATTAATAACGTTTCGGTTCACGTGATAGTTTGTATAATATCTAGAGAATTACTTCAGGATATCCATGTCTAAGAACTATTTTATCTTCTTTTATAAATTGCTTTCTTCCAAGTAAACGTGACATTGGACAGCTAGTGAATTACTTAAATGTAGTATATAATTTAGAGGAGAGCTTCTTTCTACTCTTAAATGTCTATCATGTATGAAATTTCTTTTCTCATTACACTTTACCCCAGCAGGTACTGGTAGTTCAAATCGTGCTGGAATGGAAATTGCCATGATGGTGCAGGCAGCTCTAATAATGTCAGCTGGCCACTGGCTCTTTTCTCCATACGACAAATGGGTTTCTATTCCACGTCTGCCTTCTTTGCTTTCAGTAGATATCGGCATTGTGCAAAGCTCTGTTATCTACATAAAAACTGTGACAACATATTGGCCCAGTGCCCCCTGGATGTCTTCATCCATCACTGCTTAAAATTGCAGCGAATACCTTCAGAGCAGAGTGTGAGTTTTAAAACATCATGTATGTACTTGGGTAACACATACAGAAATAAAAATTGGAGCTCCCTTATTAAGTTTCGCTTACAACACACTCGATTAGGGAAACCACGGGGATTTTACTGGAAGCAAGTAAAGAGATAGGTTTGGAAGTAAATCCCGAAAAGACAAAGTATATGATTATGTCTTGTGACCAGAATATTGTACGAAATGGAAATATAAAAACTGGAAATTTATCTTTCGAAGAGGTGGAGAAGTTCAAATATCTTGGAGCAACAGTAACAAATATAAATGATACTCGGGAGGAAATTAAACACAGAATAAATATGGGAAATGCCTGTTATTATTTGGTTGAGAAGATTTTATCATCCAATCCGCTGTCAAAAAATCTGAAAGTTAGAATTTATAAAACAGTTATATTACCGGTTGTTCTGTATGGTTGTGAAACTTGGACTCTCACTCTGAGAGAGGAACATAGGTTAAGGGTGTTTGAGAATAAGGTTCTTAGGAAAATATTTGGGGCTAAGAGGGATGAAGTTACAGGAGAATGGAGAAAGTTACGTAACACAGAACTGCACGCATTGTATTCTTCACCTGACATAATTAGGAACATTAAATCCAGACGTTTGAGATGGGCAAGGCATGTAGCACGTATGGGCGAATCCAGAAATGCATATAGAGTGTTAGCTGGGAGGCCGGAGGGAAAAAGACCTTTAGGGAGGCCGAGACGTAGATGGGAAGATAATATTAAAATGGATTTGAGGGAGGTGGGATATGATGATAGAGAATGGATTAATCTTGCTCACGATAGGGACCGATGGCGGGCTTATGTGAGGGCGGCAATGAACCTCCGGGTTCCTTAAAAGCCAGTAAGTAAGTACAATACACTGTTACTTGTGGACAGGCGTGCGATGGATCTGAACAAATGTAATTTTTCGTTCTGCAAAGAATTTTACAATGTTTCATTTATTAGGATCAAATTTATGCACATTTAAAGGGCAGAACTAAAATTATTCAATCATTTACTATCATAATACACTGCTCTCTTAAATTGACTGAGCATATTGGGAATTAAATCAATGGCTTTCCCAAAACACGCTGTGAAATGTTTCTTATAAAAGAATTTTTATCTCGAAAAGAAAGCAAAACCGAATTAAACTTTTTTGTTTGAGATATCTCAAAGAATAATCCCTTGAATTAATGTCATTACTTACGGTTGAGCCTCTATTTTCTTTCTTTTTGTTTATTTCTTTGACTATTTGAAATTTAATGATAAATTGTAGAATTTTTCCCGATTCTGGTATATGATAATTTCTCTGACAAATACCAGTAACCTCCGACCAGTTTGTAAGCAGCCAGTATTTCCGTACATTGAACGTTACCGGAATTTACGAACTGCAGGCATCGAAGCAGCTGGACTGGCTATACAACTGACTCCACGCGGTGGACACGGCAGGCTCTGACGTACTCTATGTCTTCATCAGTTCCCGTTAACACATGACCGAACAGTTGATTACCCGCTTACAATTCCTCATTAAACGGGTTGACTCCAAGGAGCTCTTTTTCCTCACGACAGCTGCTGTCTTATTCACTAGCCTATACGTCCCGTTCTGTTTTCCTTCAGACTTTTCATAATTGGATGTTTGTCGTCTTCTGAAAGCAAAGACAAGGATGAAGGGTCTCTAATTAGTATATAATTGCAACAGAAAGTCATATTACGTTCACAATTTTTAGTTTATAAAATTAGCAGGCGATTTCTAAATAGTTTCTGAAATACGTAATTTGAGTACATCAGCAAATCATCGTTTTTTATCGAGAACTTTTGTTTCTTTCAGTCATCGTGGAACTTGAAATGGATATCTGAATTTAATTACATTGCTGTGGTCAAATTATTATAATATAATCTCATTATGCAATATCACAAGAGATAAGACCTTGCAGCGTAACATTTGAATAAAACTATTTCGCGAATAATAATAATAATAAATAGATAATAAAAATAAGATAACATAATTAAATAATATATTTTTAAGTTGCTAGCTTCATATATTATATTATATTACATTACATTACATTATATTACATTACATTACATTATATTATATTATATTATATTATATTATATTATATTATATTATATTATATTATATTATATTATATTATATTACATTACATTATATTATATTACATTATATTGTATTGTATTGTATTATATTATATTATATTACATTACATTATATTATATTATATTGTATTGTATTATATTATATTATATTATATTATATTACATTACATTACATTACATTACATTGCATTGCATTGTATTATATTACATTACATTACATTGCATTGCATTGTATTGCATTGTATTGTATTGTATTATATTATATTATATTATATTATATTACATTACATTACTTTATATTGTATTATATTGTATTATATTATATTATATTATATTATATTATATTACATTACATTGTATTGTATTGTATTGTATTATATTATATTATATTACATTACATTACATTGCATTGCATTGCATTGCATTGTATTGTATTATATTACATTACATTACATTGCATTGCATTGTATTGTATTGTATTGTATTATATTATATTATATTATATTACATTACATTATATTGTATTATATTATATTATATTATATTATATTACATTACATTGTATTGTATTGTATTGTATTGTATTATATTATATTATATTATATTATATTATATTATATTATATTATATTGCATTGCATTGCATTGCATTGCATTGCATTGCATTGCATTGCATTGCATTGCATTATATTATATTATATTATATTATATTATATTATATTATATTATATTATATTACATTATATTATATTATATTATATTATATTACATTATATTATATTATATTGTATTATATTATATTATATTGTATTATATTGTATTGTATTGTATTATATTACATTACATTGTATTGTATTGTATTATATTATATTATATTACATTACATTGAATTATATTATATTATATTATATTATATTATATTATATTATATTATATTATATTGTATTGTATTATATTAAAGCCTATATTATATTACTTTTGTTATTGTAGAGGAAGACACAATCTGCCTATTAAGTTCGAATCCTGTATGAATAATATAATAATCCATCTGTGCTATTCCATTCTACAGAGTGATTTATATAGAACTGACACATTTCTTTCATTAATTGTTTCAAAACGAATTGTGCTAGCGACAACTTATTATACCTAAAATGTAGAGGAATTTTGGGAGATTATTTACCTCTATAGCAAATGTCCGGCGTTGTCAAATCCGGAGATCTCGGTGGCCACAGGTTCCTGGAAATTATTCGGTCGTCACATAACCGAATAAATGGAACCATGCTTCATCTGTGAACCATGTGATGGACAATATGGCAGGATCTTGCACAATGAACGTCTGAAACCAACAGCAGAATGTTCTGGAGTTTCGATTCCTTGTCACTAGATGCGCAGATGTTTATGTTTTATTCCTCTTGTTGGCAGCTGTTTTCGACATTTTGTGTCAACGTGAAAATGCAGTATACATTAAATCAACGACTCTTCCTTGTGAAGCAATACTGGATTACGAATTCTATTACAGCTACTCAAAGGGCATACCAGAGACAATTTGGTGTTCGCAATCCTGCCAAAAGAAACACAATATTGGGACTGGTAAACAAATTGGAAACAACTGGATCTTTGGTGAGTGAAAATGGCAAGCATCGTTCATCTAGGCTTCCCACGGTTGTTGTTGACGTAAGAGCACGACTGGAGCAGTCATCCAAAAAATCATTAAGACGTTTGTCGCAGGAGACAGGGTACACCTACTCAATGTGTCAAAGAGCCTAAAGCCATATAGGGTTACGGTTGTTCATCAGCTACAGGAACCAGATAAGGATAAAAGATTGAATTATTGTCGTTGGTTTCAGACGTTCATTGTGCAAAATTCTGCCATATTGTCCATCGCATGGTTCACAGATGAAGCATGGTTTCATTTATCCGGTTATGTGACGACCGAATAATTTCCAGGAACCTGTGGCCACCGAGATCTCCGGATTTGACAACGCCGGACAACATTTGCTATAGAGGTAAATAATCTCCCAAAATTCCTCTACATTTTAGGTATAATAAGTTGTCGCTAGCACAATTCGTTTTCAAACAATTAATTAAAGAAATGTGTCAGTTCTATATAAACCACTCTGTAGTTTGTTGTACTTTATTTTACTGTCTACTTCATCCCGTTTCTTCCGTTCTCGTCTATATTCACTCTGTTGTGATCTCTTTAACTTATATTGTTTTGTTACAACCTATTCCAGACCAAACCCCGACTCGGTGCATATACCCATAACTTAGTCTTGGTCTGTCTTCTTTCCAGTGACTCGCCGTTACATAGAAGTAAAATGGCGCCAAATTCAGAGGACGACGGGCCTCGTCTGACGTCAGTGAAGGACGGAGTCTGGAGCAGCCACGATGACACCAACAGTAAGGTGAGTAGACCTCTCCACGGTTGAGTGGGGCATGGCGGACACGGCCTTAATGATATGAGATTGCCATTAGGGGGTGAGCCACTCGTGCGTGAACTGCACTAGACGAGATAATTAAACAAGGAGATAATTGACCACGCGGACCTTCAGCTTCCTTCCACAAGACGACCTCAGGTTGTGCACTTCGGCACAGGTTGATAGTCTGATCTAAATTACACAGAATTTTGTCGTATAGAAATACGTACAGGTCTATGCATCCCGGTTACGAGGTTTTTACTACAGTATTGAGTTTGTTTTTACGTTTATTTTTACCAAAATTAATGTCCAGAGGAATATCGTTCTTCATTTATTTACCTCCTCTGTTCATTTGTTTATGTTATAATGTATAGGTTTATTATAACCCTATATCTACTTATAATTATTTTGCTTAAGAAACGCTGGAACTCAATTTTGATGGTGAAAAACACAGATCTTTCGTGGCTGATTTTAATAGAGCCCCATTTGTATGGGAGAGAGTGTAGAGCAGAGAAATAGAGGAGGATAGCAATGGCAAAGGAAGCTTTTAATACTAAAACTAAACGCAAAAAAGAAACGCAATACAAATACAAGAACAAAACACTAACATACGAAAACAAAAACACATCGTTGTTGTTTCTGTAATAACTGCTATATGCAAAATATATCATTTTTAGACTGTGAATTCTTACATTTTCGAAACAAAGAAATATAATTGCATATAGGAGATTTTATTATTTGCTGTATCACTATTTGAGTTATTTAAGGGGAGGCAGAGGTGAATATTTCAAAATCCACAAAATTTATCCGATTTGTTTGAAATTGATCATGGATACTAAGTATGTTATTAGTAATGGACTTACCAAGTTTCAACTTTCTAAGTACAATAGTTCTGTACATATTAATAATTTTATAAAACTTTATACCGTTTGATATAAAATGCTCCATGCACTATATTGTAAGAAATTTTCAATATTTCTTTTTATTTATATGTTCAGAGAAGGTATATAAATAATGATAAGTATTAGTTTATTATGGGAATAATATAGTAATACAGTTATCTTGGTTTTAATTTCATACTTTTGAAGGACACAAAATCAAAAACTAACATCGGAATATGAAAATAAAGATAATAAAAATGGAAAAAACCAAATTTTCATTTTTTCTTCAGTTTTGTTCGAAAATTTCACCTCTGCCTCCCCTTAATAGAGCGAGAATCTGAAAATCGATAAACATGTCACATAGGAGTTATTGCAGTAACAACGACATACAACATTGCATACAGGACACACTACAAAAACATCTTAACACAAGACAAGACACACAAATAAATAGAATTGAACAGGTGTATACAAACTATCATGCAATAGTTGCAAAGACTTCTACATTGGACAGACTGGAAGATCATTTCAAACACGTTACAAGGAACATATCACAGCCATAACCAAACTACACAACAATTCAACCTACGCAGCACACATCAAAAACTCCAACCACAACTGCAGCAACATAGACACTGACTGAAAATACTACACATCCAACCAAAAAACCAGAAACTTGACATTCTAGAACAATATGAAATTTACAAACATAAAAAACACACCCACAGTACATCCTGAACACTCAACTGAATTTCAGAACACACACCCTTTTCGACACAATCGTGAACACACCCCACCATAATAGAAAACCAGAAGAGCGCGGGACCTTTACTAGTCTTCAGACAATGAAGGATACCACTTTCAAACCAATCAGACAGATAAATTGCAAAAGTTAACACAGTAAAAATATCATAAAGTTATTTTTTAAAAGGACCATCTTTTGTGCACCTTCGGAAAAAGAGCTAAGGAAGAGACTAGTGAAGTGCTTTATGTGGAGTGTGAATTTTATGGGACTGAAACAGGGACATTACGACGAAGTGAAGAGAAGCGAACAGGGGCATTTGAAATACGAATATGGAGAAGAATGGAGCGTGTGAAGTGGACAGACAGAATAAGAAACGAAGCTGTGTTGGAAAGAGTGGGTGAAGAAAGAATGATGCTGAAACTGATCAGGAAGAGGAAAAGGAATTGATTGGGTCACTGGCTGAGAAGAAACTGCCTTCTTAAGGATGCACTGGAAGGAATGGTGAACGGGAGAAGAGTTCGGGGCAGAAGAAGATATCAGATGATAGACGACATTAAGATATTATGGATCATATGAGGAGACAAAGAGGAAGGCATAAAATAGGAAAGATTGGAGAATGCTGGGTTTACAGTGAAAGACCTGCCCTTGGGCATAAAACTAAGAATGACTGAATGAATTTAGTAATTATTACGTCATCGTTATTGTTGAAATTGCCTATATAAAGAAACGAAATCCCGTATTTCATTCGTAAAATACTGCTACGCACATAACCGCTTAAAATATAAAAACCAAATGATGAATAATAAGCATTGTACATTCCATTTGATGAATGTTGTCGTAGAAGCATAGCCTGGGCCGTTGATGAACAAATGCAGCTCTTTTACTGACTAATGCATTGCGGGCTGCATCGACGCATTTCTGATAAAGACATTTTCGTTAACAATCTTTCTCATATGATATGCATAAAAACTGTCCACGTTAAGATAATGAAATTGAGCTAAGACAAGAAATAAAATCATAAGGGAAAAAAGAAGAAATATGATAACAGTAGTACGAAGAGGGGTGGAAACTTGAGGAGAAAGGGTAGAAAAAAGGGGGGGGGAAAGGATGGTGCTGTGGAAGAAGTGAGAGGATAGTTGGAAAAGTGTGGAACGAAAACATGGATACAGATTGTTAATCAAGAAGCTGACAACATATCAACTGTCCGTACACATTTCTTATACAACGGTACAGGATTCTAGTGCACCATATAAGTAAACTTTGCAGAAATGGTAGAGAATTTATTAATGAAGAAAATATAATTGGATGAGAATCGCCGCTATTCCAGAACATAACTGAACAACAAGCCATGAAATAAAGAATAATCTTGTAAGGACTGGATTTTCATGTTGCGGGGGAATGTGGATTTCAGTAATGCACGGGTATGTGGCCAGTTATCCGCTCATTACGATACTTCCCTGCACATAAAATCTGTGACATACAGGCTTACCGATGCAAGCAGCTTTCTGTTTTCACACGCATAATATTAGTTTAAGTTGGTTTAAGAGAGATGAGTTTCTGGCAAATGAAACAGCTGTAATACTTATTTATATTTATTTAGTTGTCTATAACGGGACAAAACCCCAATTACAATGGACAGGACAAAATTATAGTCAATTCTATCATTAAAAAGGCAACATGAAAAAATAAGTAACTACAGAGATAGATACAATATGCAAATGTAAATATTTTAATATAAAATAACAATACAACAATAGAACCATTCTCAGCAATAGTACATAGGCCTTCGGATTTCACTCACAGGATTAACTCATCATATGACCAGAGATGTTAAAACGAGTATAAATGACAGCCAAAAAAAAAAAAAAAGGACAATCGAATTTAGTTATTGTATACATAATACATGATATACAATTTTACATAATGACACAAGACAATGAATCTTATAGTCAAACAATTAAATCAAGTATAATGATAAAACTACATTTGTTATCAATAAAGGAACACATTCATAATTATATAAAAGATATTAAATTGAAAAGCAAACAGTAACATATAGATAGTAATATTATGTTAAATCAACTACATATCTTCAAGATTTTAATAAAAAAAGTTTATCTAGGGCATTCGATACGTAATGGCAACAGTGCTGTAAAGCAGTGCTCCTAACGGTGACCATTGAAATCTTATACTACGTAATAGAGCAGCGATTGTTTCATAAATTTGCAATATTGAAAGTCTCGAAGTAGCCATATTTTGTAAATACAGTAGCTGTTTCTGATTTGTAGTAAACAATAC
Organism: Periplaneta americana; assembly: GCF_040183065.1. Taxonomy (NCBI): domain Eukaryota; kingdom Metazoa; phylum Arthropoda; class Insecta; order Blattodea; family Blattidae; genus Periplaneta; species Periplaneta americana. The sequence continues at coordinate 183,921,260 of NC_091122.1, read as the reverse complement.
AGCCCTAAAAGTTACGAACTTCATAAAAATCCAAGTTGCAATAGAAAAACATGCAACTCAGTGCTTTATGGCATTACAAGAAGCCTGTGGAGAGAAGTCCTACCATACTGAACTATTGCAAATTGGGTGGAAACGAGGCATTCGCTTTCAATCAAGAGTTGACATCCGAAAAGCATTAGATTGATCAGTGAGAGAGATATCCAGAAATGCTGCTGCAGATGGAGTCCGCCATCTTTCAAGGATTTGGCAACATATTGTTGACATGGCAGGAGACTATATTTGAAGTATGTAATGTCAAAAGTAATCTAAATAAATTTAGTGTGAAACAGTAACTATGTTGCCATTACTTTTCGAATGCCCTGGTATTTAGTATAAGAAATATTGAATACTACACCCAGTACTTACTTACTTACTTACTTATATTTACTTACTTACTTACTTACTTACTTACTTACTGGCTTTTAAGAAAGCCGCAGGTTCATTGCCGCCCTCACATAAGCCCGCCATTGATCCGTATCTTGAGCAAGATTAATCCATTCTCTATCATCATATCCCACCTCCCTCAAATCCATTTTAATATTATCCTCCCACCTACGTCTCGGTCTCCCTAAAGGTCTTTTTCCCTCCGGCCTCCCAACTAACACTCTATATGCATTTTTGGATTCGCCCATACGTGCTACATGCCCTGCCCATCTCAAACGTCTGGATTTAATGTTCCTAATTATGTCAGGTGAAGAATACAATGCGTGCAGTTCTGTGTTGTGTAACTTTCTCCATTCTCCTGTAACTTCATCCCGCTTAGCCCCAAATATTTTCCTAAGCACCTTATTCTCAAACACCCTTAACCTATGTTCCTCTCTCAGAGTGAGAGTCCAAGTTTCACAACCATACAGAACAACCGGTAATATAACTGTTTTATAAATTCTAACTTTCAGATTCTTGGACAGCAGACTGGATGATAAAAGCTTCTCAACCGAATAATAACACGCATTTCCCATATTTATTCTGCGTTTAATTTCCTCCCGGGCCTGTAACTCTGCCAGGTTAAATAAATAATAATAATAATAATAATAATAATAATAATAATAATAATTATTATTATTATTATTATTATTATTATTATTATTATTATTATTATAACGTGAACATGTTATAAAATCGTGTTTACAAACTTTTAAAAAACTAGTCTCAGGAAAATAGCTTCGCACCTCGCCATGTTTACTAAAGTCCTCGGAAAACGATATAATTTCGTATCGGCATTTCTTTCGCTTCCCAGTGTACTATGAGCACGTAATACAGGCGCTTTGACATCCCTGGCCTAGAGAACTTCGTTCAAAGGAGGCCATGCCCAGCCGGTCACCGCCTTCTGTGCTGTTATTCATTTTTATTTCCTGTCATTTACCTTACTTTTTTCAATAATAATTTCGTGGTTGTTTGTGCATTAGCTTTAGCTGTTCGAACCGCTTGTGGTTCGTCATGCGTTATTGCCTCCTTAAAGCGTTAAGTAAGTCAATATGCGCGGTACGCCCAGATATTACTGCCGGCCAGCATAGAATGTGTTTCCCATCCGTGAATCAGGAAGACATTCATATTTATTTCGATAGTCTTCTGTTTAACAGCAAATGTACACTTATTCCGTTCATGATTAGTTTATAAGGAGACGACAAGAGACCATGATATGAGTGATGGCTAAGGTAACGGTTAGGGGTTCGATTGCCGCCTAAAATAGGGTGTTTATCCATTGTCAATAAGATTTATTTCGTAGACTCACTTGGAAGTATGATGCCTCAGAAAATATGAATTCTTATCGCGAATCTGAGGAAGATTTACGGAAAAGCATTGTGAGTCTAGAGCTGAAAATATTAAGCATTTGAAGCATTTCATGAACTCCTTTTTTTTTTAATATAAGCTTAGTGAAAAAATTCAAATTGAAATTATTATTTACAAATCTCTGAGCACAATCATTCATTCTTAGTGTTCTGCCCAAGGGTAGGTCTTCCACTGCAAATCCAGCATTCTCCAATCTTCGATATTTTCTGCCTTCTTCTTAGTCTTCACGTATGTCCACATGATGTCTTTCATCTGTTATCTTCTCCTGCCCCGAACTCTTCTCCCGTTCACCATTCCATCCAATACATCTTCCAGTAGGCAGTTTCTTCTCAGCCAGTGACCCAGCCAATTCCTTTTTCTCTTCCTGATCAGTTTCAGCATCATTCTTTCTTCACCCACTCTTTCAAACACAGCTTCTTTTCTTATTCTGTCTGTCCATTTCACACGCTCCATTCTTCTCCATATCCACATTTCAAACGCTTTTATTCGCTTCTCTTCACTTCGTCGTAATGTCCATGTTTCTGCCCCACACAATGCCACACTCCATACAAAGCACTTCACTAGTCTCTTTCTTAGTTATTTTCCAGAGATCCGCAGAAGATGTTTTCTTTTTCTATTAAAAGCTTCCTTTGTCATTGCTATCCTCCTTTTGACTTCCTGGCAGCAGCTCATGTTACTGCTTATAGTACACCCCAAGTATTTGAAGCTGTCCACTTGCTCTACTGCCTCATTTAGAATTCGCTAGTTTACTTGCTTTATTTTTCTTCCTATGACCATGGTCTTCGTCTTATTTGCATTTATCTTCATCCCATACTGCTCACAGCTGGCATTTAGCTCCAGTAGCATATCCCTTAGTATCATCTCCTCTTCTGCTACCAACGCCATATCAGCAGCAAATTTTATAGTCCATTTTGAATCTTGCGTACACTACTTTTAACACTTGAATATAAGTAATTGATTAACTAGCGGACTTACTCGTATTAATTATGTAAGTCTGTGCGGCTTACAGCTGTTTCGGTGCTTCATCACACCAACCTCAGAGCCTACTAGATAGCATAGCATACAGAAAAGAAAACACACTACAAAGACATCTCAACGCACAAAAAACACAAACAAATAAATACGACCACACAGGCGTATACAAACTCACATGTAATAGTTGCGACAAGTTCTACATTGGACAGACAGGCAGATCATTCCAAACACGCCACAGAGAACACATTAAAGCAATAACCAGAGGACACAATACATCTACATACGCCGATCACATAACCAATTCTAACCATACATACAATAACATAAATACAGGCATGGAAATCCTACACATACAACCAAAAAACCAGAAACTCAACACACTAGAACAATACGAAATATACAGACACACTAAAACACACCCTGATCAAATTCTCAACACACAGATCAATTTCAGAACACACACACTATTTGACTCCACTTTTCAACACTCAAACGCACCCACACAATAGGCAGAGAAGTTCGAGATGACGACGAGATCTAGTAGGCTGTGAGGATGGTGTGATGAAGCACCGAAACAGCTGTAAGCCGCACAGACTTACATAATTAACACGAGTAAGTCCGCTAGCTAATCAATTACTTAAATATTATACACTTTATTTTTCTTCCTCCTACTATCACTCCTCCCATGTTCTGAAAAAAGTTCCTCGCTAAATCCTCCAAGTGGATGCTGAACAGGGTAGGTGATAAAGACCATCCTTGTCGTACTCCTCTTCCTATTTCACTTCCTTCTGACATTTCTTCTCCTATCCTGAATTTGACTCGTGTCATTAACTAGAAATACAAGTAACAAAAAAATTAGGGGTTCTACCTTTAAAATTTATTATGGAAGTTAGTAATTTCAGTGTAGTGTCTTGAAAGAGGGGAAGTAAATAGAAACACTGACAGTGGAACGAAGGCTGTGTTAGTTTTCTTCTCTCTTCTGTGACTACAAATAATGCCCATGGCTTGTCAGTACCGGTATATATTTTCATTAATAATCTTCCTCGTATGTAATCGTGAAAACTTTGTAACTAATTCAACAGTTCATAGCATAAATACACGTCAAAAAATGACTTTCATACTCCATCGGCAAGTCTATCGTGCTATCAAAAAGGAGTGCGTTATATGGCAGTAAAAATTTTTAATAGCCTCCCTATCGATATAAAAAATGAAACTCAAAACATAAAATTATTTAGGGCCAAATTAAAGAAGTACCTAATTTCTCACGCCTTCTATTCTGTAGGTGAATTGATGACATTCGATAACACTTCATGAAATTGATACTAAAACTTTGTGTTGTACTAGTAGACTATATTGTAAATCTCGTCTGTATATATTTCATCTAGACTGTGACTATAAATTAAAGACTTTATAATAGTGTTAATTTTTTTGACTTGTTCCATATTCTAGCTGTAAGCATGTATAAATACCATGGAATGTTAATAAATACAATACAATACAATACCCTAGAACTCAGAATCGGGTTTCTCTAACTCTGACACATTTTATAACAGAAAATGTAACACGATTCTGGGCCTTTACTCCAGAACACGTTATTGACAGGGGATAAACATCATGCACCAAGCAGGATTTGAAGCTAGGAACGTGGTTTGAAAGCTGTCTTGAACGTTAGTAATCGTCATGGAGTGCCGGAATACGCCGTAGCAGATGGCGCGGTGGTTCTCGGCTACGGTACTCTCTGTTTTTGCTGCCTATAACCGTTGCGCAAAGCTTCATGCTAATCCATTACAACCGTTTATGTGTTTAATACTCCTTGGCAGACTGCACGATGTTCACATCGCTTCTTAATAATGGCTTCATCTCTGACCCGTTTGCTGCTTGGTCCGCCAATGCTTTGCATACGGGCTATTCCATCTCAAATCGACCGAAATATAGAGAAAACTGACCTTGCGATTTTTAAATACAATGAAACTTTTTCTGTCCGTTGACAACTGTGATACAATGCTTTGTGCAAAGTTTGAGGCATCAGAACTTCATAGTGTTTAAATTAATAATATTTAAATTTATCGTATTTTCATAAAATTAGCGACTTTAAACTGTTGTGGCTCCGAAACCCTTTCACCCAATGATCAAAATCATGGTTTATTTTTATGCTGAAGAGTTAAAGTTTATATTGACATGAAATAGTAATATGCGTTACAAGAGCGGTATGTTGACGTTTTCATGTTCGAGGAAAAGATTGAAAAAGCGAAACGTAGTTGAGCTTTTTTAATTTCCGAGAACATGAAAACAAACATACCGCTCGTGTATCGTACATTATTTTGTGCGAAGATCGTTTATTACATACCTGAAAGAGGAATTTCTAATTAGTTGCAATGAAATCTCCATCTTGGTTTCTGTTCAATGACGGCAACTTTGGAAAACAAATATATCTATCTTCAACATTGTTCCTATAAAATGTTTTCTGTGTTTACTATACTCCAGCAGGCCGTGATATACGTCTGTCTTTTTTTTCCCCCCAATCTATAAATGCGAACTTAAAACAAACGGTAAGGTTATGTAATGATTTATTTTCATACCTTGCTCTGGATTTGTCGGGAACCAGAGAAGCACTGCCTTGTTCCCAAGCCCCTTCAACTTCAAGATCCACGTCTCCTTCGTTCAAAGTAGCCGCCATGATGAGTCTGGACTCTTGTTGATTTTTTCACGGCTTTCATTAATGTTACTTGCATTACAAATGCAGTAACTTTTGTGGTGTTGTAGAGTTTACTTAATTTTTGCAAATATTTAAAAACAATAATTAACAGTGCAATTTAGGTGAAATTGCAGTGGTAAGTTTCCAATTTATAATTATTACTATGTTAAACGTCTCTAAAAATAATATGTTAAAAGCCTAAAGCAGTAAAATGAATATGACGCTTAAGCGGTAAGAATAGGGAAATTGTTATGTGTGTTAGGTTGGTAATACTGAATGTGGTATTTCACACTTACCGCGGATTGGTTTTGTGCGGAAAGCAAGCAAATACGCACGATCTCGCACAAACAGTTTTTCTTACTTTTTATGGAAATGGAGAAATTTAGATTTTTCTTAATTAAGACACCTTTGCCCACGAAAAAATATTTTTAAAAAATATCGCTAGATTCCGCATTGAAATTACAAATAAACACGTATTTTTTACTGGTGCACCGTTGATAAAGTATTCAAAATATCAAATAAAGAAAATAAATAGTACGCGCGTGAGCTAACCAGCTGACTGTGAGGCGGGAGCTAGCCTAGGCAAGCAAGACCAGGAGACATAAACACGTGATGTTTCGTCTAGTAGCGCATACTGTTCTCCGACCAGGAGCTCAACCGTAAAAGGAATGTGCTTACTATTGCCTCATTTATTGGAACGAAGTAGATAGATAATATTACCGTTATAACGCCAGTTTAAAAACCATGCGCTCTCCTGCATATGTTATTTCCTGTATGGAGGGATTAAAAGACCAGGAGATTAACTGTGATCTCATTTTGTAACTAGGCTAGTATCAATATGTCTGTATCAATGTTATGGTTTGTGCTATGAGAGCTAGCCAATAGAGATATGAGTACCCACGTGTGTGACCTTATGACATCAACATTCATTCACAGCATTACTCCCCTTCGTCTCATCCGGCAGAGACTTTCTCGTGGTTCGAGCACAGTAGCTGGGCTAGCTTTATCACAGGTTTTCATAAACACAGAAGTAAAATGACGCCCACCGCTCGCGTATCTTCAGCCCTTGGCCAGTGCGTGCGGTACTGCGCCGTTCAAGTCTAGGCGTGTGAAGATAATTTATCTAATACCCTCGAAACTTATTGCCGTGACACTAAGCAAACAATGCCGAATCCCTCTTAATAATGCAAGGTTTTTCCTGAACGTTTTTTACATTTTTACAAATGGTCAAAAAGCCTAAAAGTAAGTAAAATCAGATTATCTGTCTCTCTGTATACAATAAAAATAAGGATTACTTCTTAACATAACCTACCAAATGTCAGCTTCAAAATGAGTTCTCGTTCAATGTTCTGCAGTAAATGGTTCCGGAGTTCTGAGCTCTGAAAGAGGCTTGTTTTTTTAAAATACGCTAAATTTGTCGCTCAACAATACGAAAACCGTTTGACTTTCGATAGCATATTTTTGAAAATGCACTGTCCTCAGCACCTTGTATAAGTAGGGAAAAAATTGGAGTATGAAAAAAATGCGAGATTTTTTACTGATCGATTTCATATGGAATAGCCCAGGAATAACCAGAGAATTGTTTCAATTGCGTGGCAATTCCTGCGTGTAGGTGTAGTCAAACAGTTGAATGAAAAATATAGTGCTGCAGAGTCATCTGTCTTCTTACGAAACTGCTGCAGGCACGACTTGAAAGTCAGCGAACACGTTCTCCAGGCTTGACCTTATCAACAATATGCGTACAGCTTCTGTTGCTGTAGCCCCGGGCACAAATTACGTAAGGAATAAAGCCACTGATTCACAGCTATTTCACATTTGCACGATATTATTACGTTTCCATACTGTCTGATTTCTTACTCAAATAAAGGTTCATGCCGGTATTTAGTCGAAAGTATGGAAATAGTGTATCAATTTTTTCTACCCGAGAAACGACTTCAAAATTTGTGGTCCACAGAAATTGTGTTGGAGTACGTTCTATCGCAGTATTCCGATATTTCTCTTGGCACTAGACGTACCCTGTATTAAGGCTCATTCACAATGAAAATTAAACATAACGTAAGCGTTAACTTAACGTTACAGTAAAATCAAGAAATCATACCATCATTCACGACGGGAACATAACAGCAAACGTATTTGGTAACCATGGAAACATAACAACGACGCCATTTCCTCTTATTCTGTCGTATACTTCAGCGCTCCACGATTGTGTTCTGTTTGCAAATCACGTAAGCATAAGCATGAAAGTTTGGAATTTGCAAACGTTCATGTTAACGTCTTACGGTAATGTTTATGTCAATGCTTATGTGAATCATTGTGAATGATCCCATTTGGTAGCCTGGGCGCAAACTTCTGTGTTTATGTTACGGTTATGTTTAATTTTCATTGTGAATGGGCCTTTACTATTTCTTATGATACAGCACATGGTGAACATTTTAAAATTCATTTTCAGAACGAAATGTTACATTTATTCAGATCAGGTTTCTGCAAAATTAAAATTCTTTCAGTCATTTTTCAACAGTAACCTCACTAGACGTTTTGATTTATCTAGAGAAAATCAAAACTCGAGTGGGATTTAATTGACATACGATTAGAATAAGATTAGAAGTAACGAAGTACTCCAATACAATAAAATATTAATTGACTTACGAAAATACAACTGTCTCCAAATGTATTATTGTACCATCTCAACATTACGCTAGATGGCAGTAGTGCTTTATGATTATGTTTTCTTGTTACCGGTATCAGTTGTGCCAACTATGGAATCTTCATTGAACTCTATGGACTGTTACTAGTCAAGAAGGCTTTGTTGATTCAGTTTCATTTTCTTAAAACATTTGCATTCCACTTCAATAATCCGGATCCCAGTAATCAACGTCACTTGACAGATGATTTTCAACAAATCTTAGTATTAACAATCTCTTATACGTGACTATTCATAATATCATATAGCAGAAGCTATAACAAACATAACCTAAATAATATAAACAAGTGTTAGAAAAGTTTTAATTAGGGATGATGAAATAAACAAAAAACGTTTTAATTAACGATGATGAAATAAAAATAAACATGAATAATTTTAAAAGAAACAATTATTGAAAGTACAATTTTCAAATTTGAATGTTTTAGTGGTTGGTGGTTCAGTTGATGTTATATTGGACGTGTGCGTAAAAGAAATGAACTCGTTGATGTACATGGTGTGTCCCTCAACTTATTCAGGATTTCCGAATGGTGCTCTTCATTTATTTGTAAATAGGGTTTCAGGGAAGATGCATAGCTATGACAAGTGATCTTTATTAATTCTTGTTCTTGAATGCCAATGCGAGTCATATTTGAAAGTGCTGTGCATCGACTGGAGTGGTTTGTAATTTTCTGTTTTTTTTGACGTCCAGACCAGTGCAGTTTGAAATATTGGCAAACAAAGAAACAAATGCTAGGGTAGTGATAAAAACAAACAAATGCTAGGGAAGCGATAAAATTAAACAAATGCTAGGGACGCAATAAACTTGTGCGATAAGCAGCCATGATTGGTTGAAAGACGTCCTTTCGTACCATTTTATTGATCAAAAGTAGTGTGACGTAGTAAAAGTGTAATAGTCATCAAAATACACTGCTCTCTTAAACTGACTGAGGACATTGTGAATTCAATCTATAGCTTTCCGAAAACAATCTATGAAATGTTTCATAAAAAAACATTTTTTTTATCTCGAAAAGGAAGCAAAAAAAAACGAGCAAAATTGTATTCAACTTTTTATTTGAAATATCTCAAAGAATAACCCCATGAATTAATGATATTACTTACGGTTCATCCTATATATTCACACATTACTAGCAATATTTCGATTTATATCTAAACCGTTATCGCTTTTATGGCTGAATTACTGGACATAAGCCGAAGGACACAGATCCGTTCCCTCTGAGAATGAAATAACTCTCAAATCATCTCTCGGAAATCGAATATGTGTTCTCTAGGTTTGTAATGGGGAAAACAAATTCTTGAAGCATAATAGAAGTTGAGAAATATATAAAAACAAATTTGGATGATAGGCTGTGTGTAATGGACCTCATTACGAAGGCCGATTGAATAACTATAAACGTAGCCTACGTGGGAACGACAACAGAGGTATTTCAGGGAATTTAATTTCCTCATACTGTAACGAAACTGAAGTGAGTGTGACTTCTGTTTCCACGAGAACTCCGAGGCTGACATCACGCTGCTCTGAACAATAGGAACGAGCGTGTGCCATGTAGCGACCGACTTGGTTACACTTCGTCACACAGACTAAACATGTCTGCTGTCACTGCCCCCTACAACTATATCATTGAAACAAAAGACTACACTAAACTGATTCGAAAGAAAATAAATTATTAAGAGTTTACAATGTAGACAGACAAGTTTTTCAATGTTTTAAACAATTGAGTATTGCAAACGAATAAATTAAACAGAAACAATAATCAATGTAATGTAAACATTTATTTATTTATAATTTTGTACATATAACCTTACAGAAATCAGAGAGCTAGGGTATGTTACGTTTGTGCGAGATCGTGCGTATTTGCTTGGTTTCCGCACAAAACCAATCCGCGGTAAATCTAAAATTCCCCATTCAGTATTCCCAACCTAACACACATAACAATTTCCCTCTTCTTACCGCTTAAGTGACATATTGATTTTACTGTTTTAGGCTTTTAACATATTATTTTTAGAGACGTTCAATATAGTAATAATTATAAATTGGAAACTTACCACTACAATTTCACCTAAATTGCACTGTTAATTATTGTTTTTAAATATTTGCAAAAATTAAGTAAACTCTACAACTCCACTAAAGTTACTGCATTCGTGATGCAAGTAACATTAAGGAAGCCGTTTGTTTTAAGTTCGCATTTATAGACTGGGGGGGGGGGAAGACAGACGTATATCACGGCCTGCTGGAGTATAGTAAACACAGAAAACATTTTAAAGCAACAATGTTAAAGATAGATATTTTTGTTTTGAAAATTTGTCGTCATTGAACAAAAACCAAGATGGATATTTCATTGCAACTAATTAGAAATTCCTCGTTCAGGTATGTAATAAACGATCTTCGCACAAAATAATGTACGATACACGAGCGGTATGTTTTCTTTCAATTCTCGGAAATTAAAAAAGCTCAACTATGTTTCGCTTTTTCAAACTTTTCCTCGAACATGAAAACATCAACATACCGCTCTTGTAACGCATATTACTATTACAGTATTTATCTTTCTTCTGTTTTTTATATGAACATTAAAATTACGACTTAGACCGTTATGTTTACAAAATGGCAACTTAACCTAATCTACATGAATTGAGATTATGATATTATTATTATTATTATTATTATTATTATCATTATTATTATTATTATTATTATTTAATAAAGAGGCATAATTATATCGTATTAAGACGTATGAGGAAGCGCAGTACACATAATTGCGCACGAATTGAAACAAACGTCCAGTACCTATCGTCATAATGTCGGCCCGAGCTGTTATAACTACAGGAGCTTCATTGCCTCGCTCACAGTCATGCTCTACATTACAAGTGGAATGTGTCTCCCACTTCACTACAGGGCTGAAGGAGTAATGACGTGAGATGACGCTCTCCTTGTTTCTGTCTTGGTAGCCATTGGTCTGTCGGCTCATTACATTCCACCACGTCCAATTCTAATCAATTAAGACTAATATTCAAAGAGCAGCACAAATTAGTTACCATTTTGTAACCACTATTAAAATCTTAGGACAGTTAGTATATTTTTTCTATATATTTGTTCCTTGAGCTCTTGAACTGGTGAATAATCCTAAGCTTATCACCATGTTGAACATGATTGAATACATACATACATACATAAATACATACATACATACATACATATATACCAGATGAATTTACCACCTTACGCAGATATCCCTGCGTTAACCAACTTGAAAATAAATATTCAGAAGTTGGTATACGTTACGTTCTAACTGTAACAGCGACGCTTACTCAAGAATATCGATAAATGTCGCACCTGCATGTCTTATTGTATCTTGAGGCTATTTTGAGAAGTTTCACTTGATTTCCAGTCGATTCCATTGGTACGCATGCGAACTCTATAAAAACAAAGATTACTTTCCCTTGCAAGAAAGAGTTCAGTGACTCGTAGCGAAATCTGTGCAGATAGCACACAAAGATACAGTCGGGCAGGGCTGTTAATTGGTTTATAATTGCCCCTCTTTGTGCTGGTCGGCAGCCTGTGCATTAATTACGTTTGACCGACGGAGATAAACGGAGTGATGGATCACAAAAATTGCCTACCGAAATTTTCTCTAGAAGAAAGTTTATGGTGTTACTTCCGTCTCTGGCGAGACGGGGAGAACAGCTACGGTTTTTCATGAGGACCGCGGTTCGACAATGAGAGCATCTCATGAGGGTCTGTGTGGATCGAACTTTCTGGGGCAGGTATTCACCGAATACTTCCTTTGTAAAGGTAGTTTGGGAGAATTAGACAGGCAAATGATGCCTAACTTGAAGAACATTTCTGTTTTTTTCATTATTATACTACTCTCTTTCAATATCTTCGCTGTCCTTCCAGTAAATTAGCTGATACCTTTTCATTATTACATCAGCATCCAATAATTCTTCCCTATCCTCGTATCATCATCATCTCTGAATGGTCTGAAAGTTGTTGAAAATAAACGTCGGTTAGAGATGTCGTCAAGTGATGCAAATGTAATCCAAAAATTAGGCCTTTATATTGAAATTTAATTTCTTAATGCTCTGACATATGTAGGCATATATCTCAGTTCAATTTCTTAGAAAAGATATTTTCTGTTGTTCTTCAGATGATACATTTTTGCATTGCAATCCCTTATATGCCTATACATAGGAGATATAATTTATTCATTATGTATCTTGTTTATATTTTTATATTATCTTAAGTTCTTACTAATAAAAATTCTTATACAGACATTTAACTGCATCATATTAAACAATGAGTTGGTTTATAAGTCGTGTGTAAATTCCTTACTAATAATCACTACATACGTCGTGTATAGGCCTAACAGTACAACTGTTACACAGCTACGTCATAGTTTCGTCATTACTTCGTTACGAAAGGTAATAGAACATCTGAGGTTCTCTATTGCATCCGGTAGAGCGCTCTAGTGTTCCGTGTTATGTATCGATAGTACAACTGGCTCTAATCGATTACACCATACTATATTTCGGTCAAAGAGTACAAGCTACAGCAATATTACTCTATTTATTTATTTATTTATTTATTTATCAAAGCTTCCTCAAATTAGAGGCTGCCATTAGACAAAGCATACAAAACAATACAAGAACAAATAGAAGATGAAAGCTAAAAGAGTAAGAAAAAAGGCAAACAAATACACAAACAAACAATGGCAGTTTAGAGAAGGAAAAAAAATTCAAGTAAAGAATCAATGAAAGCTAAGAATGAAAAAGGAAAATGATAATGGTGCGTCAATTTTTTCCAAACACTGAATTAGAGTCCATATACGTGGTTCCGTAAAAGTTTGACTGACTCTCTAATTATGAGGAGGGCCAGTTCATTCAGAAAATATTTGTGCAGTCCTAGGCTCTTACAGAATTGAGAAGAGAAGTTAGGTATCGTTCCTCTTGCTCCTAACGTCAATCCCGTAACACTGATATCGTGAAGTTTGTATTTATCAACAGTAATCTCACTAGACGTTTTGATTTATCTAGAGAAAATCAAAACTCGAGTGGGATTTAATTGACTATTACACGATTAGAAGAAAGTATATAAAGATTAGAAGTAACGAAGTACTCCAATACAATAAATATTGACTTACGAAAATACAACTGTCTTCAAATGTATTATTGTACCATCTCAACATTACAAATATTACGCTAGATGCATGCTAGATGGAGTAGTGTCTTTATACAGATGATTACTATTCAATAAATCTTAATATTAAACAATCTCTGATACATGACTGACTATCCATAATATCATATAGCAGAAGCTATAACATAACCTAACTAATATACACAAGTGTTAGAAAAGTTTTAATTAACCACGATGACATAAAAAATAAACATGAATAATTTTAAAAGGAATAATTATTGAATGTACAATTTTCAAATTTGAATGTGGTTGGTGGTTCAATTGATGTTATATTGGACGTGTGCGTAATAGAAGTGGAACTCGTTGATTTAGGCCTACATGGTGTATTCAACTTATTCAGGATTTCCGAATGGTGCTCTTCATTTATTTGTAAATCGGATTTCAGAAGATGCATAGGTATGATCAGTGATTTTTATTAATTCTTGTTCTTGAATGCCAATGCGAGTCATATATGAAACTGCTGTGCATCGACTGGAGTGGTTTGTAATTTTATATATATTTTTGACGTCCAGACCAGCGCAGTTTCAAATGTTGGCAAACAAAGAAACAAATGCTAGGGACGCGATAAAATTAAACAAATGCTAGGGACGCGATAAAATTAAACAAATGCTAGGGACGCGATAAAATTAAACAAATGCTAGGGACGCGATAAAATTGTGCGATAAGCAGCCATGATTGGTTGAAATACGTCCTTTCGTACCGTTTTATTGGTCAAAAGTAGTATGACTAGTAAGAGTGTAATAGTCTTTATAATACGGGATGGTTGGAACGTAGATTGCTCGTTTCTCCTCATGTACGTCTTCGGGCTGTCCTTTATACGTTTCAAACCTGATGGTGGGGTTTTGTGGTTTGTTCTTCTGTGGTTACAAGGCAACCATCATCATAAAAATGACAGTCGATACGAACAGCTGTTAGAGAGGCGGCCATTTTTTCTCTATATACAACGCTTAAACACGAGGTTTCGTGTACATAACTACTGCAAAGCAATTCTCATGTATAATTACAGACTGTTTATGCATCCATCACTTGTGCATGGTTTATTAATAACGTTTTCTGTCCCAATTCTGCATTATTAAGTCTCGCATAAAATAATATAAACGGTTTATTAATAAGATGGTAAATGTATAATTTTACTTTGATCTTTCCAAAAATATTTCCGAGCCAAGTTTTAGCTTTTACAGGAGTAAGGTAATTATAAATTGTATGATTTTAAATTCATGTTTTAAATTTTAGAACACTAGGCCTATCTATGTGTCACACTTTCCTATCGTTTGGGGAAGAGTAATCTGTGGCATAAATGAACTCATTCATTGTGTTAATCTGCTTCTGTTTCATATTATTGTAACTAATTTCAATCCATATATTGTTTATCTTTTTTTTTTCAAAATTAAATTGTGTCTAGCCATTTTGAATATACAAGATTTTTCCTAAATGAAACCGTAATGTTATAAACACTATGATATCCATTCTTAGTTTCTCTTTACAAAATGACAATTTGCAGTGGGATATTATTTAAAAATAATTTTTGGGTTAGAAGTGGTACATTTACGTTCTGAATCTTTAATTCTTGTACAGGGTGTTTGAAAGGAAAGCAGTGATATTTGAAGAAGAGATAGTATTCACCAAAGCAAGAAAAAACTCTAATACTGTAAAAGTGTCCTATTTTAGTCTAACGTTGTTTTTCTATATTTGTTACTGAATTGTTGTCTTCACACGTTTCATATTTACATGCCAAAAATTTGCTTCAATATATTTTCCTCTGATTCTATTAAAACCTTACATACAAGTAACATGAGAATGTGAGATTAAAATGTCCGCGGATGAAGTATGCCACTGCAGCAACAGTGTGAGCTTGTACGCGGTGGTTTCGCAGTTGGTCAATTGCATGTAGGATGTTACGTGTAACTGGTTGGTGTTAGTAAATGACTCACAGTGTAGAAATTTACAGCAATTGCGCCAGTTCCTCTAAAACAGATTTCGAGAACATGGTTGACTAGTGGGCTTTGTCAAACCTTTCGTTATATATCTGAAAACAGCGTTAAGCTCTTACATCGCCGACTTCCGCCATACACATCACTTAGTTGTCGTAGCTTGCTGTATTCGGTATGTTCACTGGGATGCAAAAGAAATACCGAGTCGAAGTCGCTATCGATTTGAAATATTATCGCGTTGTGAGGATTTCGCTTAGGAAACGATAGAAATAGAGATACACAGAAGGCTTTGCATTGAATTTTGAGTTCTGTATTTGTATTTATCATATAATTTTATATTTATATAAATTTATATATATATATATTTTTTGTTGATACAATATGAAACGTAACTGGCCGTATATATCGATTGTAACAATGACAGCATCCATGGATAATAAGGAAGGCTTTGGAATACCATATAAATAAATGCCTTATTATAATAATACCGGAAAGCTGTACACTAGCAGCATTGACGTGAGTACGAAATATCGCGGACCTGACATCTAGCAGAGAGGCGTGGAATTACGTCCACAAATACAATTAATATTAACATAGCGGAAATCGGACTATTGTTTAAAACGTGAGGTACTAATGTGGAATAATATACGAAACACTTAAGAAATGTTGAATAGTACCGTATTTAATGTAACATTATTTTATATCAAAGCTTCATATTATTTTTAATTGTTGCGTATGTTTTATTTGCTTTAGTCAGACAAAATCAATTCTGACGTTAAGAATGAATTATTTACAATAACGCTTTGTATACCCATTGCTGACAACTGCAAAAATAAAAATGGTAATAATCTGATGCTTGTAATAATCAGTAAAGGCATGTGGACAACAATAAAACTTAATTTGCTAAAACCTTAAAATTTCCAATATATTTTAACTTCTATTCATTTATTAGGCCTAAATAAAAAAGGCTAATTTTTATTGTTCTATCAACACAGAGACAAAGGCATTAGGCCTAATAAAGAATTTTGATGACTCACGCGTTTTGATCCCTCGGAAATCGAAAGTACGATTTGGAGCAATTTGTAATGCTGCAATTGTCACAATAATTATAAACAACACATATACACCCTGACATTTTAACACTAGTACTAATTAATAAAACTATTAACTAGTCCAGCAACAATATACATTGCAGTTGATTACAGCTTGTTTCGCGAGTATCTCCACACCGGCCGCCTAGGTAGCAGCACCAACGTCGTTCGCGCGCAGAACAATTCAAACTTTACTTAACAAAAATAAATAAAAATTATTCCAATTGAACACGAAATGTTATAAGTACTTGAATTATTTTTACTCCTTACATTGAAGATGATGGGGAAGTTTATATGCTGGCCAGACTGCTAACCGTCAGTCAGCTGTTCATAGTGTAAGTACGTACTGTATATTAAGATTTTTTTAAAAATATTATTGTGCAAATATTATTTACAAATTACTTCAGAATTACGTGTTAACCTGTTCCTTCCCATTTCGTCTTCACTATAAATGAAGGGTTCAGAGCCATAGTGGGCCAAGCGACATTTATTAAAAACGGAGAAAGGAAGGTTAAAGTTAAGTGAATACCATAGTTTAATGGAGATTGACATATCATTTAGTTTTAATATGTATACTTTATATTACTTGCTATAGTTGCGACGCTGTTATTCCCGGCATGACTTCTCCTCTTTGCTTACGTCTTAGGAAGTCAAGGCTCTATAAAGTCTAGGTAGGTAGTATCGTTCGCCATTTTTTGTTCTTTCGTTGCCGAGCTACCATACGAGCAAATCTTTTTGCCGCACCGTTAAACATTATCATGTCGTAGCTCCTATGATAATAAATCAAACGCACTGTAATTCAGCAAATAATTGAGCGACAAATAACGTCCTCGTGTGCTTTCTGCGAACGCCAACGAAAGAGCCAAAATGGCGGGCGATTATATTTTAAGTATTTATCCAGCCTTAGGAAATGCTTTGCATCTTCATCAGCGAATCACAAGACGCACACGTTTAAATGTAGCCGACCTGCAACGTGATTGGCTACCGGAAATTAGAGCGACGGGACTATGTTTCCATTGAATTATGGTGATAACTTCATTTCAATCCTTGTTTTCTATGGTTTTAGTAAATGGCGCTTGGCCCACTATGGTTCTGAACCCTTCAAATAAAAAATTGCCCAGGTTTTTCAGATTGGTTGCATTGAGGGAACTTTATATTTCGTTATAAGGTGCTCAACGTAACTATTAAGTTTCAGGATTTTCTTTCAGATGTAGGCTATATAAAGTATAGATTGTCCACACCTAGAGGCTTCTAGACCCTGCTAAACGCCCTCCTCTGCTTGCCGGATGTGTTCTGGCGGCCTCGTTAATTCGCTCCCATTCAGATCGCTGCCTGTTGTCGTCTCTATTAGCGCTGCTATGTAAACAGACTTCCTTAAAGAGCCACTGAGCGCTGCAATCGCAGCTTCCTCTACTTGCAGAGTAAACGATTCCGGACGGCCGGCAGGGCGAGTTATGTACGTCGTGGTCATTATTGCCGTCGTTCCTTGACCCTGGCCTTCCTGGGCCCGCGGTGCGTGCGTGGAGTGAGATAGGCGCGAGGGATCGTGCGCTGTGGAAATGCGAAGGCATGGAGTGAAGTCTGCTCCCACAAATTACTTACGGTCTTACTAATAAACCGTGTATAGTTTTATACGAGACTTATGCAGCGTTGAGACAGAAAACGTTACTAATAAACCGTGAATAAGCTATGGACGTATAAACAGGCTGTAACTATACAATGGGAATTGCTTTGCGGTAGTTATATACACGAAACCCCTTGTTTAAGCGTTGTATATACTGTAGAGAAAAAATGGCGCCCCTCTAACAGCTGTTCGTATCGACTGTCATTTTATTATGATGGTTGCCTAGTAACCACAGAAGAATAAACCAAAGAGCACAGAATGATTAGAATAATATTGCTGCAGCTTGTTCTCTTTGACTAAATATAGTGTGGCAATCGATCAGAGTCAGTTGTACTATCGATTCTTAACACGGCACACTAGAGCGCTCTACCGGATGGAATAGAGAATCTGAGATATTCTATTATCTTTCGTAATGAAGTAATGACGACACTATGACGTAGCTGTGTAACATTTGTACTGTTATACACGGCGTATATAGTGATTATTAGTAAGGAATTTACACACGACTTATAAACGAGCTACTCACTGTATAAGTATAAGAGAGTTAAACGTCTGTATATAGAGTTTTTATTAGTAAGACCGTTACACGATAGTGGTAGTAGTAGGTAGTAGTAGTAGTAGTAGTAGTAGTAGTATATAGATAAATTTTTAAATCTCTTAATATTTGATGATGATCACGATTTTTTTTTTTTGTTTAGTAGGTTATTTAGCGTCTAAATGAGATGGTCCGGGGTCCAACACCGAAAGTTACCCAGCATTTGCTCATATTGGGTTGAGAGAAAACCCCGGAAAAAACCTCAACCAGGTAACTTGTCCCGACCGGGAATCGAACCCGGCCGATGATGATGATGATGATGTAAAATTAATACAAGAATACAGTGAAGAAAAATTCCAATATTCCGTACTCAAATTACTGCAATTAGGAAAATATAAATATACACTAACTTGAAAATATTAACTAATAAAACTAAAGTTATGGCCCACAGTGGTACATTTTCAATTCGTTAAAAAATGGTACTTGATAGTAAATTCTTGGGAAGCGAAATTCTCGTCACCGGAACTCCCGCCATTGTACCACCTAGTCACTGCAATTTTGTCACCCGGGAGGAAATTAAACGCAGAATAAATATGGGAAATGCCTGTTATTATTCGATTGAGAAGCTTTTATCATCCAGTCTGCTGTCAAAAAATCTATAATTTATAAAACAGTTATATTACCGGTTGTTCTGTATGGTTGTGAAATTTGGACTCTCACTTTGAGAGAGGAACAGAGATTAAGGGTGTTTGAGAATAAGGTTCTTATGAAAATATTTGGGGCTAAGAGGGATGAAGTTACAGGAGAATGGAGAAAGTTACACAACGCAGAACTGCACGCATTGTATTCTTCACCTGACTAATTGGGAATATTAAATCCAAACGTTTGAGATGGGCAGGGCATGTAGCACGTATGGGCGAATCCAGAAATGCATATAGAGTGTTAGTTGGGAGGCCGGAGGGAAAAAGACCTTTAGGGAGGCCGAGACGTAGATGGGAAGATAATATTAAAATGGATTTGAGGGAAGTGGGATATGATGATAGAGACTGGATTAATCTTGCTCGGGATAGGACCAATGGCGGGCTTATGTGAGGGCGGCAATGAACCTTCGGGTTCCTCAAAAGCCATTTGTAAGTAAGTTAAGTAGTAGTAATAGTAGCAGCAGTAGTAGTAGCAGTAGTAGATGTAGTAGTAGCAGTAGTAGTAGTAGTAGATTTAGTAGTAGTAGTAGTAGTAGTAGTAATAGTAGTAGTAGTAGTAGTAGTAGTAGCAGTAGATTTAGTATAATATAGATAAATTCTTAAATCTCTTAATATTTGATGTTGATGACGATGATGATGATGATGATGATTATGTAACATTAATACAAGAATAGAGTGAAGAAAAATTGCAATATTCCGTACGCAAATTACTGCAGCTAGGAAAATATAAATATACAGTAACTTGAAAATATTAACTAATAAAACCAAAGTAATGACCCACAGTGGTAAATTTTCAATTCGTTCAAAAATAGTAGTTGATAATAAATTCTTGGGAAGCGGAATTGTCACCGGAACTCCCGTCATTGTACCGCCTAGTCACTGCAATTTTGTCACTCGGGAGGAAATTAAACGCAAAATAAATATGGGAAATGCCTGTTATTATTCGGTTGAGAAGCTTTTATCATCCAGTCTGCTGTCAAAAAATCTGAAAGTTAGAATTTATAAAACAGTTATATTACCGGTTGTTCTGTATGGTTGTGAAACTTGGACTCTCACTTTGAGAGAGGAACAGAGATTAAGGGTGTTTGAAAATAAGGTGCTTAGGAAAATATTTGGGGCTAAGAGGGATGAAGTTACAGGAGAATGGAGAAAGTTACACAACACAGAACTGCACGCATTCTATTCTTCACCTGACATAATTAGGAACATTAAATCCAGACGTTTGAGATGGGCAGGGCATGTAGCACGCATGGGCGAATCCATAAATACATATAGAGTGTTATTTGGGAGACCTGATGAAAAACGGCCTTTGGGGGGCCGAGACGTATATGGGAGGATGATATTAAAATGTATTTGAGGGAGGTGGGATATGATGGTAGAGACTGGATTAATCTTGCTCAGGATAGGGACCAATGGCGGGCTTATGTGAGGGCGGCAATGAACCTCCGGGTTCCTTAAAAGCCATTTGTAAGTAAGTAAGTATTACAATTGAATGGTTTCACGATTTTTTGGCCAACATGCCATGTAGTCTGTGTTTTATCGGTCAAATTGTAAATCAATCTGGCAACACTGTACCGAACCCATTATGCATAGATGCAGACACAAGAGAGCGACCATTTTCCGTGTCAAACGGTGTACATTATAGGAAACTGAACTAGATTGGCACGTGCTGTCTTGGTGAAGTTTTATGTTCATGATTTTCGTTGCTTATATTGCCCACAGTACGGAAGAGGAAACGGATATTTTTCCCCCTCTGATCCTGATTTGTGTACCTTAAACGAGTTCTCACTTAATGGATTATAAAATGGCATCCGGGCCAACGCTAATGACTGGAATAACATCCATAATATAAGACAACGTAGAATATGTTTTAGAAACCGGGCTTTCCTGTTTAAATTTTAATGAGCGACAACTGAGTGGAATTACAATAAAAAGACCATTTTTATGGACTCACTTTGGCTTCGTACAGGGTGCCGGGAAAAAGAAGAGATGAATTAAAAATTATGATTTTAGATTCGTTTACACAGATCATACCTTTTTCCTAATTGTAAGAACTTCCATTGAAATTCCTGTTAATTGTGTAATAGAAATAAGATTTAAACACATTTCGGGTACATTCAAAGTCGTCACCCTGTAACACAAAGGTGTACTCAAATCGTACAATTCACGGTATCTCATTATAGAAAATTAATTCAGATTTCAATTTTTTTATTCGAGTTGCATGACTGCTAAACATTCTTTCATAAGAAATTAATGGTTTTATATTTCAGTAATGATTATTTAAACCCTCTTTAAGTTTCATTGCATTCCAGTCCGCGCAATGATTCAAGCCATCAAATAACTACCTTTCAGTTTTTTATCTTGGACTTTAACGAGCATTCCATTGGAAGCTGAATTATCTGTCAGGAATTTACTGAAATGTTATGATTGTGAGGGTACACTAAAGATAATTGCGAAACAAATTGGTAAGATGAGTTCCTAACAGAAGCCTTGCTGACGTTTTCTTTAAGGCATACTTGGGCATCGTGCCTCACTTGAGAATTTGTGCCTCACTGACCTTCACAGAGCTTATCGCTCTGAGTGACATCATCTTCACAGTCCCCGTTCCTCCCTCACGTAGCTCCTAGGCGTGGGCAGGTTCTATATCAGTTTCATAAGCAATTTCAATGGTGGCATAATTGCATTATCAAAGCAGTGTGTACGCGTTAGAAAACGATTATTTCATGAGAAATGGGAGGAAGAGTTTTTTTTGCTGTTTAGAAGGGGAGAACATACGATGTATGTTATGCTCGAAAATCCTATTAGGCATTAATAAATTTAATATACAACGACATTACTCCTTATGTCATAAAGAACATGCTGAATTAGAAGGTAAGACAAATTAAATGTTATTTTTCGTACTATTCCGAAGAAAATTTACGATCTTAACATTTGAAGAGTCCAGTGCAAGAATGATGGATGTCATTTGGAATACATTTTGCAGGAGAAGCAATTGAAAGTTTGAAATGCTTAGCGCTCAAAGCTTAACTGTGATTTTCCGATCATTACTGGACAATGACTATCAGTGTTAATGCCATATAATTCTCTATGTACATTCTATATGTCTTAAGCTATGCATTGACAGTCTTGGTTCATTTTCGACAAGAAAGTGACATCCATCATTCTTGCAGTGGACTCTTCATTTGCATAGTAGGCTATACTAAATACGACATTATACCTTAAACACGCTGCATTAAAAGGTACGAGGAATTAAATGTTGTCTGTACGTATTATTTCCAAAGAAATTTATAAAAAGAAATATCAAATGTGCGTATAAAACGAAATATGATTTTCTGAAATTATTTTAGGTCGAGAACGTGCAAATCTATTAAGTAATCTTGAGAAACGCCAGAATATTCAAGAAAATAAACGTAGACAACGTGATGGAATATTATTGGCTATTTACGCAATTTATCGCCTGTGATTTAAATCAATTCAATGATGGAGAAACAGTAAAGAGCTTTATGATTAAAGCTGCCGGATTAATTTGCCAAATTGAATAAAAGTTTTCGAGTCTCTCACGTTAACCAAGCGCTTTCCTAATAATTCGCCACTGACTGCCTTAGCGATTACGATAAGGTGACGCAGGTCACAGCAGTTTATATTTCCCATCCTACTCTGCAGTCTCCTCTCCTAGTAAACAAACTATTTCAAATCGAGTGCCTCACGTAACCGAAAATTGCACCCATATATGCTTTAAGGGGTTAGGTGTCCACACCTGTGGAGTAACGGTCAGCAAGTCTGGCCGCGAAACCAGGTGGCCCGGGTTCGAATCCCGGTCGGGGCAAGTTACCTGGTTGAGGTTTTTTCCGGGGTTTTTCCTCAACCCACTAGGAGCAAATGCTGGGTAACTTTCGGTGGTGGGCCCCGGACTCATTTCACCGGCATTATCACCTTCATTTCATTCAGATGCTAAATAACCTTAGATGTTGATAAAGCGTCGTAAAATAACCCAAAAAAAAAATAAGAGTTAGGTACAGCTTATAGCAGTAAAATGTTTGGAAATATTCAACATTTTTTCCTCCATTACTATATCTTGTACAATATTCAATATAAGTATGTGTAAAACACTGTCCTTGTGCTATATGAAAAAAAAAAATATTTTTATGATTTTAAAAAATTATATATATATATATATATATAGGCCTATATATATTTTTTTTTTTCAAAATTCAAAACGGTGGCAGTTCACTGTGCAGTGATGAAGTGTTTCCCTCATAACTCATAAACTTGTTAACTTTTTCATGTTCTCTCTCTTTCATTTTATTGCTGAAACTCATGTTTATAATATCATGCTCTTTCAACTACATTTCTTAATAAATAATATATTTTTATTTTGTGTTAGAAGAAAATACTGATATTTGACCATTTTGTAAAATGAATTTATTTTTATTACCGGTTGTTCTATATGGTTGTGAAACTTGGACTCTCACTTTGAGAGAGAAACAGAGGTTAAGGGTGTTTGAGAATAAGTTACTTAGGAAAAAATTGGGGCTAAGAGGGATGAAGTTACATGAGAATGGAGCAAGTTACAAAACACAGAACTGCACGCATTGTATTCTTCACCTGACATAATTAGGACCATTAAATCCAGACGTTTGAGATGGGCAAGGCATGTAGCACGTATGGGCGAATCCAGAAATGCATATAGAGTGTTAGTTGGGAGGCCGGAGGGAAAAAGACGCTTGGGGAGACCGAGACATAAATGGGAGGTTAATATTAAAATAGATTTGAGGGAGGTGGGATATGATGCTAGGGATTGGATTAATCTTGTTCAAGATAGGGACCGATGGCGGGCTTATGTGAGGGCGGCAATGAACCTCCGGGTTCCTTAAAAGCCATAAGTTAAGTAATGAGAACAATATATTCTGTGATTTGTGTAAATTTAGATGAAAACCACTTCCCTGCTTCACTATGTGCATTTTTCTTTGTTCCGATTAAAATTAGGGTCATTACTTTAGATAGGCACGGTGTTATGAACTTTGCTAAAGTGGTGTGAAGGATGGAATATCTGTCGTCCGCGTTTCCACTCCAGTCATCCTCCTGGCTGCACTACGGTGCAGGTAGCAGCAACTTTCTATCAGCGTGATGCACTGCTGTAACGTACTGCATCTCCTTTCATTTTATTGTGACTCGACTGGCCAGTTTGTGACCTTCCGGCGCTTATTTATGCCAATTGCTGGCAACTGTCTGTTCAGATGCATTGCAGCTCCCTCCTGCGATTGTAAAGTGGTTTACGTTTATCACTTAATTCAAGGAAAAGAAGAAGGTCGTTTGTTTCGTATTAGAGATGGTATGGAAGTTGTTCATCATGGTCGGAAATGTGTTTATTTCACACTATGTCGGATTTAATATGTTTATATTGTTCAATGCAGAAAATTAAAGTTTTAGTCTACTGTAAAGGCTCATTGAAAATGAAAATTAAACATAACGTAAGCTTTAACTTAAAAATGTAAACGTTACGGTAAAGTCAAGAACATTCATGATGGGAACATAAACATAACCGCAAACATACTTGGTAACCATGGAAACATAACAACGACGCCATTTCCTCATATTCTGTCGTATACTTCAGAGCTCCACGATTGTGTTCTGTTTGCAAATCACGTAAACATAAGAATGAAAGTTTGGAGTTTGCAAACTTTCATGTTAACGTTTAACGGCAATGTTAATGTCAGTGTTTATGTGAATCATTGTGATCCCATTTGGTAACATGTGTTTATGTTACGGTTATGTTTAATTTTCATTGTGAATGGGCCTTAATAATTTACGCTACTCGACTTGTACCAACATACTATCAGAGATCTTTTCAGCGAATGTAAATCAGGTACTTAGATATGTAACAGATTGCTGCCCACCAGGATCGCTGCTATCGTCTATCACAGACTCCTTCCCTAGCAGACGACAAAATGTATTATACTTTCATTGTCATGTTCTTTTGGAAAAATTAACACCTTTCTTCCATTATTGAAATATTAGACACCTTGGGCTGTATTCATAGACATTCTTAGCGCGGGCTTTCGGTGGATGATCAGCGAAGTAACGTTTTTCGTATTCATAAGCCAGTGTCAGCGATATGATATGATATGAATCCTGTTTAGCACGCTCGTAGCCCGGGCTAGCGAAATGTCTATGAATAGCACCCCTTAAGTGTATTTATTATTTTCATGAAGTATATAGGCATAGTATGTTTTATAAACTCACCTTACTGGATCTTTCGGAAGAAGGATAACTCTGACCTCTTTTTCTTACAATTTATAGTACTACAAACGTCTCCTTGTCCCATATTATTATTCCAATTATTGTATTTTAGCCATTAACATTTTTTATTACAACCGATAACGAACATTTCACAGTTTACACAACTTTTTCTTTTCTTCACAACAATACGGCACAGTCTATTGTTCCTAGTACCCCTAGTCGCTAGCCGCTTGGAGCGCTGTATCGCGAGAAATGCAAAAAATCACCGTGACTGTATGTACTAGATTGTGGTTATAACCACTAGGATCGCTACTATCACCTCATCAGAAACAATGCGAAATAGTAACAGCACAGTCTATTGTTTCTAGTATCCTGAACAACCCAAGCTTCGTGACTGTATATACTGCGTCGTATGGACGACTCTACTATGTTATCTAGCTGTTTTGAGGGGTTTTCTAATGATATTTTTGTTAACAGGGCCCTGCAGTGAACGTAATGCAACTTCCATTTATATTTTGGATATAAAATAACACTTCTTTTAATATCAATATACATAATATTCATGTTAACTAACTTGTAATCCGTTAGCTAGTGTAAATACCGGAATGTAATACTTGTAATACATAACTGCAAATATACGTTACAACACTTACCAAATCCAAGATATAGGCTAGCATAATATCTTCGTTTATAGTTTTTTTTTTTACGTTTTTCATTATTGATTTCCATGAACATTAAAGTTGTTAATGTTCCTTTTTATATTTTTAATCTACTTTTGTGGGGATTAATTTCCCAATTGTTTGCTTGGATTCATCTAAAATACTTTGCAGAACATTAATTTCTACATCTCAATCTACCCTCCATGATTATTATTATTTTCATCTGTCGATTGTTGAATAGTGTCGATTCTTTTATGAATGGTGTCGACTGTTTCAATGGTGGGCCCTGAACTGAGCGTAATGTATTCGTCTCAATATTATTTAAATAAAAATAAGGAAATTCAACGTAGTATGAAATATATTGTACGTTACAAGAGCGAAAGTGTTTCATGTATTCGTTTCCAAACATCTGAACTCATACGTTAAAACCTCACTTTTGACACATGTGATGTAAATAACTATTGTTTTTTTTAATGTTTCTTGAATCATTTCAGTCCCCTTCATACTGTAAATACAGTTTCTACCAAAAGTATAAGGACATCTCTTCAAAAGTGACGTTTCACTCCTGATTTTATACTTATGTGAAAGCCCTCGATGTTTATACAGGGACCAAATGCCTGTGAAAATGAAGTTTGTGCGAGATCGTGCGTATTTGCTTGTTTTCCGCACAGAACCAATACGCGGTAAGTGTGAAATACCACATTCAATATTCCCAACGTAACACACATAACAATTTCCCTCTTCTTACCGCTTAAGCGCGACATTCATTTTACTGCTTTAGGCTTTTAACATATTATTTTTAGAGACGTTTAACATAGTAATAATTATAAATTGGAAACTTACCACTGCAATTTCACCTAAATTGCACTGTTAATTATTGTTTTTAAATATTTGCAAAAATTAAGTAAACTCTACTACTCCACGAAAGCTATTGTATTCCTGATACAAGTAACATTAAGGAAGCCGTGAAAAAATCAACAAGACTCCAGATGCCGATGTTATTACTGCAATATGTTATATAAATAATATTGTTAAAATATTAAAATGAAAAAATAAATGATTACATAACCTTACCGTTTGTTTTAAGTTCGCATTTATAGACTGGGGGAAAAAAAAGACAGACGTATATCACGGCCTGCTGGAGTATAGAATTTTTTTTTTCTAAATTTGCCGTCATTAAACAGAAACCAAGATGGAGATTTCATTGCAACTAATTAGAAATTCGTCTTTCAGGTATGTAATAAACGATCTTCGCACAAAATAATGTACGATACACGAGCGGTATGTTTGTTTTCATGATCTCGGAAATTAAAAAAGCTCAACTACGTTTCGCTTTTTCAATCTTTTCCTCGAACATGAAAACGTCAACATACCGCTCTTGTAACGTATATTACTATTTTACTGTAAAGCCAGTCTGTCTATCTTCCAAACTGTGGATTGTATAGCAATTTTTCTGTTATGAAAACAAATTGAAAAATTACACCTGCCGAAATGAGATTCATGCGAAAAACTGCTGGATACACATGTCAAGAGGATGGATCGCTCTAGATGGCCCAGGCAGATTTTGTCGTATGTCCCAAGAGGTCGAAGAAATTTAGGAAGACCTAGGAAACGCTGGCAAGAGACCGTAACAGATGCACTGGGGTCTAACACTTGAAGGCTGATGATGATAATGATGATGATAATGATGATGATGATGATGATGATGACAATAAAATATTCTTGTGGCATCTGGAATGTTCGCAAATGATAACAGAAATAAAACAATCCGTATTACTTGAATTTCTTAGTACAAGAGCGAAGTGAACCATAGCTAATGACGACACGGAGAAGTAACCCGACACTCATTCCATCGCACTGCCCGTCAATTACCGAGGTTCGACAAAAAATGCCAATTAGCTTAACACGCCTTGAGATCATCTGTTAACACTCACTTTGCCATTGTCTGCTGGAGTGAAGCCTGCAAACAATTCAAGCCACATTTTACACTTTCCAGATTCTCTTACGCTCTAAAATATTTCATAATTACTCAGACATAGAAATAGTAAGTGTATATCATTTCTACAACAACTCATTTTCCTATGGACTGAAGTCTTTCTTATCTATGACGGTTGAAAGTTATCTGGAAACACCTTATTTTTTTATTTAGTTGTCAATTAAAAAAACAAGATACACGTCATAATCCAAGTAATATTTATGCTCATTAGTATAAAACATTTTAACACTACATGGAGACAAAATCAATAAATTATACTTATACAGAGTGTCTAAAAATAGCCTATATGACATAACTTCAGGAATGGGTTCCTCATATGTACTTACTTACTTACTGGCTTTTAAGGAACCCGGAGGTTCATTGCCGCCCTCACATAAGCCCGCCATCGGTCCCTATCCTGAGCTAGATTAATTCATTCTCTATCATCATATCCCACCTCCCTCAAATCCATTTTAATATTATTTTCCCATCTACGTCTCGGCCTCCCTAAAGGTCTTTTTCCCTCCGGCCTCCCAACTAACACTCTATATGCATTTCTGGATTCGCCCATACGTGCTACATGCCCTGTCCATCTGAAACGTCTGGATTTAATGTTCCTAATTATGTCAGGTGAAGAATACAATGCGTGCAGTTCTGTGTTGCGCAACTTTCTCCATTCTCCTGTAACTTCATCCCTCTTAGCCCCAGATATTTTCCTAAGCACCTTATTCTCAAACACCCTTAGCCTATGTTCCTCTCTCAAAGTGAGAGTCCAAGTTTCACAACCATAAAGAACAACCGGTAATATAACTGTTTTATAAATTCTAACTTTCAGATTTTTGGACAGCAGACTGGATGATAAAAGCTTCTCAACCGAATAATAACAGGCATTTCCCATATTTATTCTGCGTTTAATTTCCTCCCAAGTATCATTTATATTTGTTACTGTTGCTCTAAGATATTTGAACTTCTCCAACTCTTCAAAAGATAAATTTCCAATTTTTATATTTCCATTTCGTACAATATTCTCGTCACGAGACATAATCATATACTTTGTCTTTTCAGGATTTATTTCCAAACCTATATCTTTACTTGCTTCCAGTAAAATTCCCGTGTTTTCCCTAATCGTTTGTGGATTTTCTCCTAACATATTCACGTCATCCGCATAGACAAGCAGCTGATGTAACCCGTTCAATTCCAAACCCTCTCTGTTATCCTGGATTTTCCACAAAATCCCATCTTATTATTATTATTATTATTATTATTATTATTATTATTATTATTATTATTATTATTCAGTGGGTTTATAAGTTGTTTAGCAGTCAGGCGAAAATTGAAGTGTTCGTTGAAATGTTTAATTTCCGTAGAATTTATAATCAGACTGAACAAACAGAGCATGTTAAAGCTGTGTTGCCAGTTCTAGTTTCATCTTAAAGAATACATTTCAAGGAAAACGCTACCAATAAAAGTGGGTTGTCATTGAAGCTAGAGTACAAGTAATCTGTCTGATAGGAACTGAACCACATTCTCCAAAATAAACAAGCACGTACGATTTCCAAGTGAGTAATCCAGCCGATAAAAAAAGTAAATTGGCGAAACTATCACGTAGAAAGTTGGCGGGCGTGCCGTGCGAGGTGTCATTACATGTGGCACCTCGAGCAGTCACGCTGGGCGGCCGGGGAGGCTTCTTCTTTCTGGAGTCCCACGCCTTCACGCTGGGGGGACAGAGAAATTGTCACCAGCACAAACATGTACTAATTACTGAAGAGACAGTACTGTATTAGCTGAGGAATGTTTCACACAAACTGCCTTTCTGGACCACAAACAAACGTGCGTCGAGGAAAGTGGACCTTGCATCTGGAGCTTGACCTGCGTTAATTAATATGAACACGCGGGAACCAACCGCAAGACAAATATTAGTGCTTCCAGGTACCTCTAGTGTTGACACTTGGACCTCACTGATGAGCTGGAGTTCGATTCGTAGCAGATTCGATTAATTTTTTAAAGAATAAAAGTTCATAATAACATTTAAAAAATGTTTCACAATAAAGTGTGTTATACAGGGTGATTCAGACCACCAGTAACAGTAATTTATTTCCGAAACTAGTGCATGAAAATTTTCGAGACAAAAATATTTATAACTAAACCACATGTGAACTTTCACTTGAGCCTGATTTCATCAATCAGTCTAACAGGACGTATGTTCAGTGGCGTATCATTTTAAAATTTCAAATGGGAGTCGGGGTCAAATAAGGTAGGCTACCATTTGGTAGAGCTCTTCAAAATAAACAACTTTCATAGGAAACGTTTTTACCAATTCCTACTCTTTCAATGAGAAAACGTACAAAAAGACAATGTCATCAATATTGAGAAATGTTCCAAGACGAAAATGTAAACAAGACAATTAATGTTGACATGTTACTGAAAGACTGGACAATTCCATTAATTTTTTATAAATGTTCAAACTGTCTGCCGTTCTGAGCAGCACACACCCGTACTCTTCTTCTAACACTGTCAGTGACTCCTAATACTTCGGCGTGGTCAAGTAAAAACGTTTCCTATGAAAGTTGTTTGTTTTGAAGAGCTCTATCAAATGGTACCATATTTGATCCCGAATTCCATGTTAAATTTTGAAGTGATACGCCACTGACCCTACTTCCTGCTAGGGCTGATTGATGAAATCAAGCTCAAGTGAAAGTTCAAATGTGGTTTAGTTATAAATATTTTTGTCTCGAAAATGTTCATGCACTAGTTTCCGAAATAAATTACTGTTACGGGTGGTCTGAATCACCCTGTAGAATATTACTAATAACATGTTACATTTGAATTTTACAAATAAAAGTTTCATACAAAAGAAGTTAGAGATAAACTATGCAATAATATGATACGAGTGTTCGAAAAAAGTTATTCCGGCATAAAAGGTTTACAGCAAACTTTATTTTTTTTAATTGCATTCTATTTTAAGATTTACGTAATCCGAAATCCATTAAATTTTACGTATGAATGCGTATAAATTTTATCCGTTCACCCATTTCGTGTCTTTTAAATATTTATTAAACTTGTTTCATGGACTTCAAACTTGAGGCAAATAAGTATGTAAAATCTTGTTGGTGAAATATGAAACTAATGAAAACTGTTCATTGTTGATCAATGCTAGTGTTTTGTTTAATTTCATGGCCTACTCTACATGATTGTACCTATAATATGGTACAGATCAGTCATATAATCACAGTGTAGTATTATAGTCACGAAGCTTGAGTTGTTGAGAGTGAATATTAGCAGAATTGCCACTGACTTTCGAATGACCTCTGTAATAGTAATATGCGTTACAAGAGCGGTATGTTGAAGTTTTCATGTTCGAGGAAAAGTTTGAAAAAGCGAAACATAGTTGAGCTTTTTTAATTTCCGAGAATTGAAAGAAAATATACCGCTCGTGTATCGTACATTATTTTGTGCGAAAATCGTTTATTACATACCTGAAAGAGGAATTTCTAATTAGTTGCAATGAAATCTCCATCTTGGTTTCTGTTCAATGACGGCTAATTTGAAAAACAAAAATATCTATCTTCAACATTGTTGCTTTAAAATGTTTTCTGTGTTTACTATACTCCAGCAGGCCGTGATATACATCTGTCTTTTTTTTTTCCCCCAGTCTATGATGAGTCTGGAATCTTGTTGATTTTTTCACGGCTTCCTTAATGTTACTTGCATCATGAATGCAGTAACTTTAGTGGACTTGTAGAGTTTACTTAATTTTTGCAAATATTTAAAAACAATAATTAACAGTGCAATTTAGGTGAAATTGCAGTGGTAAGTTTCCAATTTATAATTATTACTATATTGAACGTCTCTAAAAATAATATGTTAAAAGCCTAAAGCAGTAAAATCAATATGTCACTTAAGCGGTAAGAAGAGGGAAATTGTTATGTGTGTTAGGTTGGGAATACTGAATGTGGAATTTTAGACTTTCCGCGGATTGGTTTTGAGCGGAAACCAAGCAAATACGCACGATCTCGCACAAAATATTTAACATTGTCAGACCAGTAGAGTCCAGGAAATTCTCAATGTGCTAAGTATGGAAAAGTCAGTACACAATCATATTAGTATCTCCGAAACCCTGTGTGAATGAAATGCGTGATTTTTCTTTCCCGCGGTTAAATTTTTGCATTTCATAATCATATTGAAAATTTCCGGAGTGTTAGGTATGAAATACAGTACCTACGACCTACACACAGATGCTAAATGCTTTGTTTCTGCTGAATCAAATAGGAACCAGAAACGATTATCTTGAAATGTTTAACACGATGCAGATTAATGCGCTATAAAGGATCCTAAATGATAGTCCTGACCCGACAGTTGTACGTATGGCAGTGTTATTACCCACATTATGCACGCGCCGTTACAAGAATATCAAAACTTTTAGTCTTGTTCTTGTTACCGATCTCTCACATTAATTACAATTTAGCGAATAATAGAGGCCAACCGTTGTGCATGTCCGCCGCTGGAAGAAATATTACCGTTGTGTGCTTCATTTCAAGTAGTAATAAGTAACAGTTCAGATAATCGAACAATAATTACACGGATATTTATATCTCGTAAGATGGCGCAGTGATTATAGTCTGTATCTAATAACAGTTTAGCCTTCTTACATATCCCTTCGTTCTCGAACTATTTGTATTCAAGATTTTAGAACCATTAAAAGGTATATAATCTATGAACTCCAGAAGTGTAGCCATTGAAGACAAGAAAAGATATTTTGGACAGGTTGTCATGGAATTGCGTAATATATATAACACTGGCATTCTTTTGTTTCTCCCTCAGTCTATACGTAAGCTGCAAAAGAAATGCCGATTCGAAATTATATCGTTTTCCGAGGACTTCAGCAAAACATGGCTAGGTGGAAAGCTATTTTCCTGATATTAATTATTTAAAATAATGTAAATACGACTACTCTAACATGTTCACGTTATTATTTAATATGAATTGATTTTAAATTATTCATATACTTTTATTTTGCAACTTTAATAAGAATACTACACGAAAATAGTGAAACTGCAGTTTATATGGTATTCCACGGCCTTCCTTATTATCCATGGATGCTGTCATTGTTACAATCGATATACATATATGGCCAGTTACGTTTCATATTGCGTTAACAATAAAATGT
This sequence comes from Periplaneta americana, assembly GCF_040183065.1. Taxonomy (NCBI): domain Eukaryota; kingdom Metazoa; phylum Arthropoda; class Insecta; order Blattodea; family Blattidae; genus Periplaneta; species Periplaneta americana. The sequence goes on along the minus strand of NC_091122.1, from coordinate 183,887,945 downwards.
ATCAATTTCATTATAAATATAATTTTTATCATAAATATAGATATAGAACTGAAGATTGATTCTAATTGAAACATTTAATTGCACATTTCTCCTTTGCATGGAATAAAAACTCTTTAGAAAATTGAGGCCAGTTCAGATGCGTCTGTATAATTATTTCATACATACAGCGAAGTCCTCGTAACACGGTAATATTTCAAATCGATAGCGGCTTCGACTCGGCATTTCTATTGCAGCCCATTGTTCAGATCGTCGTTGTTCCTGCAATAACTCCAATGTGCAAAATACAAAAATTTTCAGTATGGAGAAAAAACACATTTATTTATCCAAACCTCTGTGAGATTACTATAGACTATTACACTTTTACTACGTCATACTACTTTTGACCAATAAAACGGTACGAAAGGACGTCTTTCAACCAATCATGGCTGCTTATCGCACAATTTTATCGCGTCTCTAGCATTTGTTTAATTTTATCGCGTCCCTAGCATTTGTTTATTTTTATCACTACCCTACCACTTGTTTTTTGTTTGCCAACATTTCAAACTGCACTGGTCTGGACGTAAAAAAAAACAGAAAATTACAAACCACTCCAGTCGATGCACAGCACTTTCAAATATGACTCGCATTGGCATTCAAGAACAAGAATTAATAAAGATCACTGGTCATAGCTATGCATCTTCCCTGAAACCCTATTTACAAATAAATGAAGAGCACCATTTGGAAATCCTGAATAAATTGAGGAATAAACCATGTACATCAACGAGTTCCACTTCTTTTACGCACACGTCCAATACTTTCAATAATTGTTCATTTTAAAATTATTCATGTTTATTTTTTATTTCATCATCGTTAATTAAAGCTTTTCTTGTTTATTTCATTATCTCTAATTAAAACTTTTCTAACACTTGTTTATATTATTTAGATTAAGTTATAGCTTCTGCTATATGATATTATGAATAGTCACGTATCAGAGATTGTTTAATACTAAGATTTATTGAAAATCATCTGTCAAGTGACGTTGATTACTGGGATCAGGATAATTGAAGTGGAATGCAACTGTTTTAATAAAAATGAAACTGAATCAACAAAGCCTTCTTGACTAGTAACCGTCCACAGAGTTCAATGAAGATTCCATAGTTGGCACAACTGATAACAAGAAAACAACTAATCATCACACACTACTGCCATCTAGCGTAATATGATGAGATGGTACAATAATACATTTGAAGACATTTTCGTAAGTCAATTAATATTTTATTGTATTGGACTATTTCGTTACTTCTAATCTTTTCGACTCCAATATGAACTGGAATACGCAAATCAGATATATCTGTAGAAAAGTTTTCTCTATCATGCATTCTTTGAAACGCCTGAAAAATTTCCTTCCTACTAAACTAAAACAAATTCTAGTACAAACCCTTGTAACGCCTCACTTTGACTATTGTGATGTTTTATATAGTGACCTAAGTGCTGAACTTTCTCAAAAACTTCAACGTGTACATAATGTCTGCGTCCGATTTATTTTCAATATCCGCCGACATGATCACATATCGGAATATTTTCTACGACTCTCCTGGCTCCGCTTGCAAGATCGACGATTAGTACATTCTCTTTGCCTGCTATATCGAATTATGCATGATTCCACACCCAACTACCTTGCCTCTCAGTTTACTCTCCTAGCTTCACATCATAATCGTAATACACGTTCACAGCACAATCTGTTGCTATCAATACCACGTCATCAGACATCTCTGTACTCAAGTTCTTTCTCAATAGCCATGGCCGGCTCATGGAATTCGCTGCCGCTGGAAATCAGGGGTAGTCTTAGTCCTCAGTTGTTTAAAATTAGGTTGTTTAGAAATATTTTAAATGCACAGAACTAGTTTTTAGGTATAATTTTTATTTATTATTATTATTATTATTATTATTATTATTATTATTATTATTATTATTATTATTATTATTTTACACAGTCATTACTTTATTTTTCCATTACACTAATATCTAGGTAATTGTCATTGTCTCAATGTAATCCGTGCTGTGCTGATCATACTAATTCTACTATTCCTTTAGTTGTGAGATTATATTCATATGTATTAATTATTTTTTTTCTTTTAACTTAATGCTTGTATACTAGAATGTATTTTTCTGTTTGTGATTATGTATTCAGTCTCTTTTTTTATTACATATATATATTTTTATTATTGTTATTTTAAAGTTAATACTGATTGTGTATATGTATTCAATCTCTCTTTTCTACTTAATTATGTTTATCATTATTTTTAAGTTCATATTTGTATACCGGTATGTATTTTTTCTGTATGTGATTTGATCCTGGTTGAGTGGAAGAAAAGGCCTGATGGCCTTAACTCTGCCAGGGAAAATAAAACTATTATTATTATTATTATTATTATTATTATTATTATTATTATTATTATTATTAAATCTTTATATACTTTCTTCTAATCGTGTAATAGTTAATTAAATCCCACTCGAGTTTTGATTTTCTCTAGATAAATCAAAACCTCTAGTGAGATTACTGTTGATAAAACTTTAGACACAGGAAGCTGTGTTTCTAGCCTATACATTGTAATTCTGTAAATAAATTAAAAATATGTATTATGTAAGATATGTACCGTACGAAGTAAGGCGCATATATATATATATATATATATATATATATATATATATATATATATATATATATATATATATACACTTTTAAGTGGAGTCAATTCGCATGAGTAACCTCAGGAGTAAATGAACCGAGATTCTTTTCTTCACCACTGAATGGAATGTGGAACATAGGAAGTTTCATAGCTGAGCAGTCCACATGGATCTGGTGACAGGTGTGCCGTGCTTGATGGACTGTCATGCGGCGCGATCCCTACCAGCTGATGCGGAAATTAAAGCTGTGAAACTTTGTTGTTAGTTGCGGAGTGCTGCGATTTGCTCCACACGCAAACTAGGAAATGGGATTCATTTCTCGCATTTATTTTTTTGCCCCGTCTTAATAAGGGATGCAGCGTTGCTAATTACCCAGAGTGCCACTTTCTTGACTCTTCAGGCTTAATCATGCATAGAAATTATTTATAGTGTAAATCTGGGTATCATTCATTATCATTCGCTTGAAGAAAACCACGCCACTTACGGATTAGTCTTCATCTACTTTGCCAGCGTCTTGGGAATGGGAACTTCTTTAATGTTTCCATGGCTACTTGCAAATTGTCATGCTATTTTATATTTAGTAACAACGTTGGAAGTTGTCTTTGGTTTCTTCATTTGTTTCATCTTTTTCACAATCTGCAACTGATCTTGGAAATGTAATAATATCAAAGACAGTTGAAATTTAACTGTTGTTTCTTCATTTGTTTTATCTTTTTCACAATCTGCAACTGATCTTGAAAATATAATAATATCAATGACAGTTGAAATTTAATTGTTATTTATTCATTTATTTTATCTTTGTCACGAGCTGCAACTTTGGAAATGTAATATTATTGATGGCAATTGAAATTTATCTTTCGCTTCTTCATTTAGCCTATTTGTTCTTTGTCATATTCTGCAACTGATTTTGAAAATTTGATAACATTAATGGCAATTGAAATTAAATCTATTCTTTCTTTATTTATTTTACTTTTGTCGCAATCTGCAACTGATCCTGAAAATATGTTATCATTAAATAATTACATGTTCAAGATCAGTTATAAATTGTGGCAAGAAGAATGAAGAAACAAAGATAAATTTAAATATCATCAAATGTTATTACATTTTCAAGATCAGTTGCAAGTTGTGACAAAAAATAAAATAAATGAAGAAGCAAATCTTTGTCACAAACTGCAACTGATTTTGAAAATTTAATAACATTCACGACAATTCAATTTAAATCTATGGTTTCATTTATTTTACCTTTGTCAAAATCTGCAACTGATCCTAAAAATGTAATAAGTTATCATTAATGATAATTGAAATTTATTTTTCGCTTCTTCATTTAATTTATCTTTGTCACAATTTGCAAGTGATCTTGAAATATAATAACATTGATGATATTTTAAATTTATCTTTGTTTCTTCATTTATTTTACCTATTTATGTCACAATCTGCAAATGATCTTGGAAATGTAATATCATTGATGACAATTGAAATTTATCTTTCGGTTCTTCATATATTTTATCTTTGTCACAATCTACAACTGATATTGGAGAAGTAATATCATTGATGACAGTTGAAATTTAACATTTATTTTATCTATCATAATTTGCAAGTGATCTTGAAAATTTAATAACACCGATGATAAGTGAAATTAGTCTTTTGTTTTTTTATTTATTTCATCTTTCTGTTACAAGCTGCAACTGATCTTGAAATTGTACTTGCAATATCAGCCGTTCAGTATTATTCTGTCTGTTGCTGTGGGCGCCCAGCTTTCGATTCAAAGCAGAAATTCTGCATCAGCCAATGCTCTTCTTACTTACTTCAAATATATTCCTTGTTATTGTGCCGCATAATGTATCAAATCAGTTCAATTTCTTGTTGCTATGCTCGCCATTGGATCCGAAGTTTGTTGGTTCGCATCCGTGTGAAATGTATGTATTTATTAACTCTACAATTGGCTATACACCCGGTGGCAGTGATATATAATATACAGTAATTACAATTACATGAAATAAAATAAAATAAACCTAAATGAAATAAAATAAAATAAACGTAAATCTATAAATAGTAGATGCAATAAACCTAGGACTATAAATAAAAACTATTCTATAATAACGCCTACGATAAGCAAAAGTAAATCTAACTTATAAGTACTTCTATTTCACCCAACTATTACCAATTGAAGTAATTACATATCACCTTAATTAATTACATATCACCTTAATTAATTACGTACCAACTTAATTATTTTACATATCAACTTAATAATTACATATCAACTTATTTAACTATATATCAATTCAATTAATTACATGACACAACTTAAATAATTACACTGCATCTCCAATTAAATTTTCAGTCTAATCTTCTCAACCTTTCCTTAAATGTATTGATTTTAAGAGGACCACCCTGAAAGATTGCCGCAGGTAAGCTGTTCCAGTCTACTATTGTGCGGTTAACAAAGGAAAATTTTGCCACGTCCGTTCTTTGTTTTCTACATTTAAACTTCCTAATATGATCAGCCCTTCCTAAGTATGATGGTGTTGCTAATCTAGCATTGATGTCGGTCCATGCTTTGTGTCCCATTTGTGCCTTGAACAATGCGGTGAGTCTGGTTTTTCGTCGCCTTGATTTGAGAAGTTCCTACCCTCTTACTATCTCCTCACCATGTCCCTTCTCCATTTTGACATATTTTGCTGCCTTGAGTTGGACCTTTTCACAACTGAATAATATTATTTTAAAGCATATTGCAACCCCTATAAATTATAATGTACTCTTCCTAGTAGGTTATGCATGTATGCGGATATAGTGTATAGAAATGGACTTGTAGACGTTGTTGGGTTTATCGGATATGACACAAGCATTTCCATGGCAACCGAAATCAAATTTCCGTTCCACAGAATGCTTTAATTTTTTTTTCTGGTAGTGTAGGTCGGTGGAATATAAACGTTACAAGTGGGGAAAAAAAAAAAAAAAGTCGATCACAACGTTTTGAGCTGTCATTGCGCTTTGGACGAACATGAGGGCTTGAGCCGGTGATATTTCACGGGATACGTGTCCCATGCTTGTACACACAGCACTCGTGTGGCTGTTCGGACCTTGACTGTAGTGCAAGCACCTTGTCGGACTGTGTGCAGAGCTTGCTGTTACAGGTGCCATGAAGAGGCTCTTGAAGAACTGCCACTTCTGGGTGCGGCTGTACAATCATAAGTGTCTTGTGGTCATTGTACTATATGCTAGAGCCCTGCACAATAAATTGATATTCTAGGCAGCGGGCAAGGTCGAATGTTTGGCGTGCTTGTCTTCGATATTCCAGATGTGCATTGACCTGAAAGGTCTCTCCGGTAGTAGTGCTGGAGCGTGAGTTTATAATTCCGCGAACACGGGTTCGATCCCAGGAATTACACTTACTGAAGTGATACAAGGTCGGAGGACAAGGTTCTTCCACTTCCAACAAAGTTACAAATTTCATTCCAAGGTTATTCAGGGGAGATATTAACTGCCCTAACCCGTAATCCGCCAATTTTCGTTTTGCTTATTTATACAGAGATTTTTACAGGATAAAAGTACAAAGTACCTAAATAAACGGACGCAGATTTTATCAAGAAATATAAATTCTACAAATATATTTGAATTTTTAAAATAATGTTTATATTTTGTTATTTTTTTATGCAAATACCCCATTCCGCTTCATTTGTAATGTTCGATACTATGATCATATCTCACCTTCTTTCGAGAAGTTATCATGGCTTAGGTTACATGAGAGGAGAAATCTGCACTCACTTTCTCTCTTATATCGAATTTTGCACACTTCATCCCCCTATTAATTATTCGCTCGTTTTCATACTCTCTCTCTCGCTATCATAATATTAATACTCGATCACAACGCGATAACACGCTAGAAATTCCACTTCACACATCATCTCTGTATTCCTCATCTTTCACTGTTGCTACCTCTCGTCACTGGAACTCTCTGCCGCCTGAAGTCAAGGGCTGCCGAACATTGAAATCTTTCAAATCCAAGTTAGAAAATTATCTTATGACGAGTTGCCAAACTAACTTACTTTTATGACAAGTGTTGTATTGCATGTTTCCACGTATTCACTTTTTTTTTTTATGTTCTAGTGATATTTAACTTATTTTATATTTTTGTCTTCATATTTTCCGATAATGGTATATCTATAATGTGATAAGTTGAGCTATATATAATCATAATTTTCCTTACTGAGTGTACTTAAAAATAATATTGTATTCATTGTATGCTTTGTACTGCACTATTTTATTACTACTATTGTTATTATTATTATTATTATTATTATTATTACTATTATCATTTTTATCATTATTATTACTATTATTTTTATCATTATCATTATTATTATTATTATTATTATTATTATTATTATTATTATTATTAGTATTATTATCAATAATTGTCTTATTTTTTTATACTTTGTATGTCCCATTTATTTTGACCTGCTGTTCACATTTTTTATGTTTTTTCTTTCTTCCTGTATGTTATATATTATGTCTAATTTCTACTTACTTGTTGTTTACATTTTATTATTATTATCTTATTCAGTTTTGTGTGTAAAATTGTAGTGTACTTTGTAAATTTGTAGTGTTTTTTGTAACGCAGTTTTACTCCTGGTTGAGTGTTAGAGAAGGTCGTATGGCCTTAACTCTGCCAGTTTAAGTAAATCATTATTATTATTATTATTATTATTATTATTATTATTATTATTATTATTATTATTATTTTCTCAGGAACTATAAACTGTAGAAGAATTAAATGTTGATACTAAGGGATAGTAATGGCAGTCGAGGCCGCTTAAATTGTGTCCCGCTGATTAAGGGACGGCCTGTATTTTCTGGTGACCGTTAGGAACTGTTTAGTCGTCCCCGCAGTATTCCTGAGACTGAAATGCTACCCGTACGACTTCCCACTAATCTCGTTGATACTTTAGGTTGTCTGCGTAAATGATCTACCAGATGTGATACATGTTGACAACAATACATTCGTGATGAAATGGACGCACATTAAGCGGTGTATGTCTGTTAGTTTGATTAGAAAAAATGTTTGAAGATAAAAAGTTAGAAATAAAATGTACATTATTTTAAAAGATCAAGTTTTTTTACAACTTGTATTTCTAGATAAATCTCAATTAGTTTCCATAGAAACCCTGTACATTTTATTCTTTAAAAATTTCAATATGATATCTTAGTAGTTCCTGAGATTATGGGTCACTAAACAAGCAAATTTAACATTGGCGCTATAGGGCAATTAATTTTCACTTCATCCAAATCTTCCCTATCGTTTTATGTCATCATAGAATATTGTTTCAAGGTAAAGTGTCAGATCTTCGGTGATGCCTGGTACACATAACAAAAGTTCGCTTACTATGTCTCTGTGAACGTCACGCATCTGCTTCGATATCAGAAGGAAACTTTCAATTGGCGTTACACGCTGCAATATGAGGTGTATACCCGGTGCTGGATGGGGATGCCTTGGGGCGAGACTCGCATGCATTCGAGGAATGGTAAAGTCAGTCGAGGCCGTCTAAGTCATGTCCTATTGGTTTAGGGAAGATTTTATTATCTGGTGACCGTTAGAGGCAGCTTTAGTTGTCTCTGCAGTATTCCAGAGGGCCACGCGTAGAACTTCTCACTCATCTCGTTGCCACTTACTTGAGATTTTCTGCGTAAAGAATATCTGAATGTATTACATGCAGGAGGACTTCTATTCTTGTATTTTTTTGTCTTCGGTTGTCCTAAGAGATTCTTTAGCTTTGTAGGAGAAAAGTTTCTCGAGCTATCAGGCCTGGTACGTTGGTTGTGGAATATCTCAGCTTTGTGTTGAATACGGAGTTCCTTATTGTCACACTGTTGTTGGTACGCAGTGATGAACTGGTTGGTTGATTAATGGCGGAACGGGTCGAAGAACGACGATAATATTTAACCTCACGGTAGTTTAAGACGGAAATGATTCGCTATAGTAATTTCTGTTCGACGGGCCGTGATGTAGGCAAGAGTTAAAGCGCAGTTTTGAAACAGCTGTGTTCAGAGATTGTTTCCACTGAACACTAATGGATAAGGGATCCTTTTGAGTGTTGTAACGTACAACTACAGCAAATACCTTACTACGGGTATAATAATACCGAACAGCTGTATACTAGCAGCATTGACGTGAGTGCGAAATATCGCGGACCTGACATCTAGCGCAGAGGGATGGAATTACGTCCACATGTACAAATATTAACATAGCGGGATTCGGACTTTTGTTTAAAACGTGAGTTACTAATGTGGAATTATATATGAAACACTTAAGAAATGTTGAATAATATTTAATGTAAAATTATTATCTTGTATCAGGGCTGCATATTATGAGAAATATTATTGCATACTTCATATTACTTTCCGCAATTAATTGTTACATATTTTTTCTTTGGTTTACCGAGACAAAATCAATCTGATATTAGGAATGAATTTACAGTAATGTTTTATATACGCATTGCTGACAACTGCAAAGATAAAATTGATAGTAATCTGATGCTTGTAATAATTAGTAAAGGCATATGGACAACAATAAAACTTAATTTGATAAAACCTTATAATTCAATACATTTTAACTTCTATTCATTTATTAGGTCTAAATAAAGAAAAGTAATTTGTATTTTTCTATCAACACAAAGACGAAGGAATTAGGCCTGCTAAAGAATGTTGTTGACTTACGTTTTATGAACTGTCGGAAATCGAAAGTACGATTTGGAGCAATTTGTAATGCTGCAATTGTCACAATTATAAACAGCACGTATACACCCTGACATTTTAACACAGCACTAATTAATAAAACTATTTACTAGCCCAGCAACAATATACATTGCAGTTGATTACAGCTTGTTTCGCGAGTATCTCCACACCGGCAGGTAGGTAGCAGCACCAGCGTCGTTCGCACGCAAAACTGCTAGCTGTCCGGTATTATTATAGTAAGGTATTTGCTAAAAGTCTTCCTTCCTTCTACGAGATAGTCTTCTTTTCTACAAGGCCTACTAATTCATTACACATGGCCAGCTACATGAAATTTCACTTTCAATTTTTTATACTTGGATTTCTTATAACAATGTTAATTTCCTATGTACACTGGGCTGCAAAAGAAATGTTGAGTCGAAGTCGCTATCGATTTGAAATATGATCGTGTTACGAGTACTTCGTTGTAAGTATGAAATAATTATACAAACACATCTGAACTGGCTTGAATTTTCTGAATTTTTATTCCATGGACAGGAGAATGTATAGTTAAATGTTTCGATTAAATTAAACTTTCAGTTCTGTATCGGTATTAATAATACAATTTTATATTTATAATAAAATTGATACATTTTATTGTTAATACAATATGAAACGTAACTGGCCGTATATATCGATTGTAACAATGACAGCATCCATGGATGATAAGGAAGGCTTTGGAATACCATATAAACTGCAGTTTCACTATTTTCGTGTAGTATTCTTATTAAAGTTGTAAAATAACTATATTAGATAAAACAACAAGGAAGGGTTCAAATTAATCATAAGAATGTGGAGAATTCATCAATCATAGTGTGATATTTACAGTTTTGAACATCTCGACGATATACTGTCCAGAAACACAACACTGCAAATTCACGATATCTCAGCAAAAACACACCTACTAAAGCAGATAGTTGTGTAACTTTCGCCAGAATGCGTTGCAACGGGATCTTCCTGCATGAAACATCCCCGACAAGTTCTGACATTTATCTGTAATTTTTGTAAGCTCGAACGAACACAGACAACTCCGCAAATAATTAATATATGAGATACTGCGAAATTAGGCGTACTGCGAAATTACCCAATTTTTCCTTATATAAAGTATTCTGATAAATATTGATAATAATGTTATTCGATGAAAAGAAAATAAATTATATATATATATATATAATGTTATTGTTTAGTAAACTGTCTGAAGAAAGGTTTGAACGTCATAAGTTACACCAATAAGACATTGCTTATGAGGCAACTAAGTCAGGAGTTAATGGAGTAGCCAGTTTCTTTCCCTTTACATTGCATACATCGCCGATTAGTAAACATATCACACTAATCATACTTCACATGTACTGTATACAAATAGTTGTTCTTCCTCTGACGCATATGATAACAATAAAAAATAATTCAAATCACTTTATCTTTTTATTTTTATTTTATTGGGTTCTTTTACGACGCTGTATCAACATCTAGGTTATTTAGCGTCTGAATGAAATGAAGGTGATAATGCCAGTGAAATGAGTCCGGGGTCCAGCACCGAAAGTTACCCAGCATTTGCTCGTATTTGATTGAGGGGAAAACCCCGGAAAAACCTCAACCAGGTAACTTGCCCCGACCGGGATTCGAACCCGGGCCACCTGGTTTCGCGGCCAGACGTGCTGACCGTTACTCCACAGGTGTGGACCAAATCAATTTATCTTTAAAATCTTAAACTAAATATTGCACTAACTCAAATATTCAAAAGTTGAAAAAAGTGCTCAAACAATTAGTACAGTAGTAAGAAAAGAAAGAAAATTAAATTCTACAACAATGATTTTCATAAATTTGAATGGACGTCTTCACAGCTATAGTCTTCAGATTCTGGAGGTCTACGTTCAGAATTTTCCAAATCTTGACCAGGTGTTTCTGTATTGTGCCTCTAGTTCGAACTCGCGTGCCGTAGATACGAATCTACTTCTGCACTCAATCTGGTTCTTCTGTGTCAAAATAATCGGATTAATCAGATGTGCCATAGGCCGTTGTTCCGTTAACTGATTTCACTTGCCTACGTTAAAAATAAAGCATCGGAGTTACCAAATGAGTCGCAGAGACAAGATCAAAGGCGTTGCACGCATCTCGACTCGGTTTGACCCGTGCCAGAAGCACGGTTCGTGTCTTATCCACGTGTTCAAGTCTCCGACTTTGGAACCAGTTTGTCACAGGCAGTAAGGTTCAGCACACGATGTCAGATAAGTTACATGAAGAGCTTTAGCGAAAGCTGGCATTGGCTCGTGATCCTAGTCGATCTAATGCGATTACGTGATGCCAAAGTAATCGGGCCACGGGATCTATCAGCGTCTCGAATTTTATTGCGGAATTAGTTTGGAACGCTCTCAGCGGACACACCTCTGCACCTCCTGTTCTTATCAACATCACACGCGTTCATTGTATGACGTGCACGAACTTAACGCACACGGAACATGTCGGGTCTCTCCGTCTGTCTGTTTGTATGTCTGTTCCAGCTCTTGACTCCATTCATTCATTCATTCATTCATTCATTCATTCATTCATTCATTCATTCATTCATTCATTCATTCGTTCGTCCGTCCGTCCGTTCGTTCGTTCGTTCATTCGTTCATTCCGTCCACTGCAAACCCAGCATTCTCCAATATTTCCTATTTTCCGCCTTCCTTTTAGTCTCTGAATACGATCCATATACAGGGTGTTTCCGAAGTGGTGTTACAAACTTTCAGGGATGAAGGCGAAGGGCACATGTATCAATTTGAGATAAGGAACCATGGTCCGGAAATAATAATAATAATAATAATAATAATAATAATAATAATAATAATTTATTTATTAAATCTGGCAGTGCTAAAGTCAGTAGGACTTCTCTTCCGCCCAGCCAGACTCTAATTCTAATTGAATACAATTGCTTACATAGTTATTACATTAATATCTAGACCATAAAACAACATGAAAATAAATAATGAAAGTTGGATAAGTAATGTTAGTGTGACAATAATGAACATTGGTAAGAAATAGTTATAATAATAATAATAATAATAATAATAATAATAATAATAATCATAATAATAATAATGAGATAATTTAGATATTTATCTGTGATATACATAACCATTAAACATTGCGGTCCATACCTGTGGAGTAACGGTCAGCGCGTCTGGCCGCGAAACCAGATGGCCCGGGTTCGATTCCCGGTCGGGGCGAGTTACCTGGTTCAGGTTTTTACCGGGGTTTTCCCTCAACCCAATATGAGCAAATGCTGGGTAACTTTCGGTGCTGGACCCCGGACTCATTTCACCGTCATTATCACCTTCATCTCATTCAGACGCTAAATAACCAAAGATGTTGATAAAGCGTCGTAAAATAACCTACTAAAATGATGGCAAAGGGCACATGTATCAATTTGAGATAAGGAACCCTGGTCCGGATATGACTGAGTCGAAAGTTATAAGCAAAAATAGTTGTGAGGAAATGGAATTGTAATTTGGCACCACGTGCCCTCCTTCCCTTAACTTTTGGAACATTCGTGGATAGATGGTATGGGCCGGATGTCTCCTACGTGGGTACTTGTCCCGATACAATCTGTGAGCTTGTCTGCTGTGACCATTGGCTCATCCATATTCGAAAATCAGGTCTGCTTATTCCGCTCTCGTGTACTCCTCCATTTCACTAGGACTGATCGACTGGACACTGCAACTTGTACACATACACTGCTGTCTACAGACGTGCATATCAGGACCGACCATGTCCGTTACACATTACGCTATCTGCATTGCTTTAGTGTAGTTTCCTGTCCCCACCCCTCAGACAGCGCACTGAATGGAATACTGTAAGTAGACAACGTAAACAACGTCAGATGAATACAGTATGTGTAAGATGTACAGATAAATACACATAAATAAGGTGTAAGAGGAATAAAATTATTTCATTTCCACAGAAGTATTTTTGCTTATAACTTTCGACTCGATCATTTCCGGACCAGGGTTCCTTATCTCAAATTGATACATGTCCGCTTCGCCATCATCCCTGAAAGTTTGTAACACCACCTCGGAAACACTCTGTATACAGGGCGATCCCAAGAAACGAAACACTTTTAAATAATGAAATTAAACTTTAGCTATTAGGCCTATATTAAATTAACTTTTATTATATGAAAATATGGAATATAGTATGCCATTTACATGTAATCATTACTTCTAGAAAATGACATCTTTCACATGCCCTCCATCAACGTGCATACAATCTTGTAATCGCTCTTTGAAGTTTCTCATTACACTTTGCAACATTTCAACTGCGATGTTTGAAATTTCTTCACGATTAGCTCTTTTCAGTTATTCAATGTTTTGGGGTTTGTTTGCGCATATTTTACTTTTTAGATACCTCCACAAATATAAATGACATATGAAGAGTTCGCGGGAAAAACGATGAATGTCACAGTTTTGTTAAGGTTGATGTCATTATCTAATTCATGGATCACTGCGAAATTTAATGTTGTTCTTATGAAAAATGGTAAAAAGGAGAATTATCACCACGAATACAGTAATCCTTTCGTTTATTTTCTATAGAAACAGCACTACATCTTGCAGTTATGGACTCAATTAGATCATTATCTAATCCTTAACAGAAATGTGACATTCATCGTTTTTCCCGCGAACTCTTCAATACTTACATCGGGGGATCGTGGAGGCCAGGGAATGTCTCCATTTCTCAATATGACATGATTCCTATACAGATTTCGCATTTGTGTCACAGAGATGGCTGCAGTATTACACTGTTTTGCTGAAACCAAATTGGTCTGTTGATACGATCATTTTTTCTTCTCCATTGATAACTTTAAAAAAATTTGAATCATTATCACATAACGAGCTGCATTAACAATTTGTGTACAATCATTGGCAGTTTTATCTTTACCTGGCTGTTTCTTCTTTAGTGCTAAGCCTGTTTCTTCTAAATTGCGAACCCTGATTTTAATCGCATGTGAAGACTTCACAAGATCGTGATGACGGAGTTCAAAGTGACGGCGAAACTGCCTACTAGCAGCTTCTGCGCATTGACTATTTAGATAATAAGATTTTGCAGCAAACCCTCGTTGATCTAATAAATTGCAACAATCAGGCTGAACAATGACAATGAATCAAAACCTACTAAAATAATGCATGTACTACCAACAACAAAATTAAAATCTCTCGTTTCTTTGGCCCACATTCTATTATCTTAATGTTGTCTGTCATCTGATATCTTCTTTTGTCCCGAACTTTTCTCCCGTTCACCATTCCTTCTAGTTCATCCTTCAGTAGGCAGTTTCTTCTTAGCCAGTGACCCAGGAAATTTATTTTTCTGTTACTGAACACTGTCAGCATTATTCTTTCTTCACTCACTATTTCTAGCACAGCTTCATTTGTTATTCTGCCTGTCCATTTCGCTTGCTCCATTCCTCTCCATATCCACATTGCAATTGCTTCTAGTCGTTTCTCTTTACTTCGTCGTAATGTCCATGTTCACGAAAATATAGTGGATATATCTGTAGTGCTCGGGAAAAATGGCACAAGTCAAAAATGTTAATTTTACAGGAGCAGGAAAAAAACTGTCTTCACACTGGTTTATATCGATTTGATTTTCTTCTGTATGAATTATTGTAATGGGAGAAGTACTTACGTCTCTTTTCCCAAGCGAGCAGATGTTCCGTAAGTTGTCAACAAATTATCAGAAAAGGTTTGTGGAAACTGACTTGTGTCACTTTTCCCAAGCACTGCAGATATGTTCAACACGAACCGAATGAAATAAACCGCAATATTTGGCAAATACCAATGTTTTATTTGTTGGCAATTTAATGTTTTAAACAATTACTTACTGGCTTTTAAGGAACCCGGAGGTTCATTGCCGCCCTCACATAAGCCCGCCATTGGCCCCTATCCTGAGCAAGATTAATCCAGTCTCTACCATTATATCCCACCTCCCTCAAATTAATTTTAATATTATCCTCCCATCTACGTCTCGGCCTCTCCAAAGGTCTTTTTCCCGCTGGCCTCCCAACTAACACTCTATATGCATTTCTGGATTCGCCCATACGTGCTACATGCCCTGCCCATCTCAAACGTCTGGATTTAATGTTCCTAATTATGTCAGGTGAAGAATACAATGCGTGCAGCTCTGCATTGTGTAACTTTCTCCATTCTCCTGTAACTTCATCCCTCTTGGCCCCAAATATTTTACTTAGAACCTTATTCTCAAACACCCTTAATCTCTGTTCCTCTCTCAAAGTGAGAGTCCAAGTTTCACAACCATACAGAAGAACCGGTAATATAACTGTTTTATAAATTCTAACTTTCAGATTTTTTGACAGCAGACTGGATGATAAAACCTTCTCAACCGAATAATAACAGGCATTTCCTATATTTATTCTGCATTTAATTTCCTCCCGAGTGTCATTTATATTTGTTACTTTTGCTCCAATATATTTGAACTTCTCCATCTCTTCGAAAGATAAATTTACAATTTTTATATTTCCATTTCGTACAATATTCTCGTCCCGAGACATAATCATATACTTTGTATTTTCAGGATTTACTTCCAAATCTATCTCTTTACTTGCTTGAAGTAAAATTCCCGTGTTTTCCCTAATCGTTTCTGGATTTTCTCCTAACACATTCACGTCATCCGCATAGACAAGCAGCTGATGTAACCCGTTCAATTCCAAACCCTCTCTGTTATCCTGGACTTTCCTAATGGCATACTCTAGAGCAAAGTTAAAAAGTAAAGGTGATAGTGCATCTCCTTGCTTTAGCCCACAATGAATTGGAATTGCATCTGACAGAAACTGACCTATACGAACTCTGCTGTATGTTTCACTTGGCAAATACCAATGTTTTATTCTGCTGGAATTTAATGTTTTAAACAATTACAGAATATGAATCCCAACAGTTTGTAAGAAATTTTCCCGGACACCCTGTATATTTCCCCGTAGTGTGAGTATTACAACGAAGCTTCGTGCAGCAAAAACAAATGTGTGCCTGCAGAGATTGTGTTAAACATTCAATTTAGTCCTTGCAACTTGACCGTAAGTTGGATGAGAGATGGAACTTCTGAAACGACCGGCACAACCAACTCTGGAGGGTATCACGTATGAAGATGAACTCTCTGATGGGTGGTATCTACAATTTTATCGTGTGTAACGCTTATATCACGAGGGGCAGACTTAATATAAATCTGCATTTTTGCTTGCAGTGCACATGTTATTATCGTGAACTACGCTACGTGTACGTCTAACAGTTGTGGCACAAAGGAATTACTCGTATTGTTTCTGGCACCGCAGGAATACAAAACAGGTTTAAATTCTTATGATTTATACAGAAATGGAATGGGCATGACTAAACAAAAGCTATTCTCTGCAGGGCACACTAATTTTGCTTCCTGTTCTCAGCTCAGTGTTTGTTGCTATTCAATCTATTTACAGCCGTCTTAACGACACATTTTACAGAGATTTGTTCTCCTGGAATTTATTATCGTATATATTACGTTATCAGAAAGTACAGGGATGATGATTTTATTTCTACTTCAATTTTTATTTTACCTGAGTTTTTGAATGTACTTCAGACCCATCCCTTCTACTAATGAAGTTCCAACTGTCATCCGCACAGAACCAAGACCACATAGTCTATAGTAAACAGTAGACCTACTGAGTTAGTGAGTATAGTACGTTTCAGAAATATGTTCGCGTTTTCCAGTGACGAAAGAGTTTTCAATATTGAATCATATTTTCTCACAGGTACTGTCGTCCGTTTGCCTACGTCGCATCTCGATTTCCCCCACCCTGCTCGTTCTTCTATAAGGACTAGTAGCTGGGCTGTCTTAGCTCTTTTCTGAGAACATTAATTTCTGTTAGTAATTAGACGTCTACGTAATATTACACAATTGTTTAAAAAAGCTTAAATAAAAGGGCCTCGTTAAGTAATTAACTATCACGTGATTTACCCGCTTTCTACGATCCTGCGACATAACCACTTGGACGGACAGTAGATAGCATGTCTGAGTAATTTTATCTGTGCGGGTCGGGCAGAAGTGAAGATTGAATTTACAGTACGTAAGGTCTCTTTTATAGAGTAGGTACAGAATTATTTCAACATGAGTTACTAGTACGAAAGACGAAACTGGCAATTGGGATTAGATGCAATAGTCTATAGTGCGATAATATGCACAGAAGAACTGAAGCCTGTATCGAAATGAACGGCCACCATTTTAAAAAATATGTTCAAATATCCATATTATGATTATTTTTCAATTTAACTTCATTCTCTATATTGTACGCTAATGTGTTGTAGACAGTATAATATACACTGCATAATGAATACGTCCACATGGACAGTTCAGTTCGTGAGTAAAAACACTCATTGTTAATACTGTACTGTATATTGATTAAATAAAAGCCTAATGAAAATGATCAAACTCAAAAGCGCGATATCTCCTACTTTACGTAAATGGATGAACTACTTTTCTTCCCTCCTATACCTAGTAAAGTGATTTATTTGTATATTACGCCAGTATCATCGAACTCCAGTCGTGGAATGGGGTAGCAAACGGTGTTTCTGATTCTTAACCATAATTCAAAGGTATAGCCAGATTAATATTAAAAATGTTAGTAAAAATAAAATGATGTTCCTGTACATCTCATTTGGCGATATGTGTCAGAGGAAGAACAATTTGAGTATGATCCCAAAACCCAGTAAGTCCAGTTTTGTAAAAGTACTGGGCGAGTTTTCAAGTGACATGCACAATAACACACTTTTAGACAATAATTGGCGTTGTTTTTGAAGGAAAAAAGCTTAAAATATAATTATAGAGGTCTCAAAAAATCATGTATAGAAATCACTAGAAATCAGTCATTTATTTGACTATTTTGTTTATAATGACGTCATTCCATTTTCGGCCAATGAAGCGTAATGAAATTTTGAATTCTAACCAATCATAGTCATACATCGCGATAATTTCTGCAGCTCGATTTACTACTATCAATTTATCGCATGGTCGTTTAGTCCGTGTCGGCAACTGTTTTCACGTAAATGGTTGAGCATGAATCCATTGTACTAAATAAAGTGCGAAATCCTACTTCCACATCAACATCTTCATCTTCTAATTCCATGTCCATTGTATCTAAAGAAAATGGCACTCCTTTATAACAATTGTTCATTTAATTAATGTATTAAT
Organism: Periplaneta americana; assembly: GCF_040183065.1. Taxonomy (NCBI): domain Eukaryota; kingdom Metazoa; phylum Arthropoda; class Insecta; order Blattodea; family Blattidae; genus Periplaneta; species Periplaneta americana. The sequence continues at coordinate 183,869,303 of NC_091122.1, read as the reverse complement.
CAAGTTATTTGTAATTATACTATAAAATGTTTAAATTAAAATTATGATTTCAGCAGATAATGAAAACGTATTTCTGTTATAATAACAAGAGAAAAGCGAGTACATGTAATTAACATTGTTAAACCTGTATTTCGCTTTTCTCAATTGGCATTACTGAATAACATTCAATTTCTTTATTGCGGTAATCGTTATTCATCTATTTCGACTTCACGATGTTTGAATAGGTCAAGTATTCGTAAATATACAATTATTAACATTTTGTGATCGAATTTTAGGGATATATTATTTACATTTTTATTTTATTCACGAAATAGTCCTAATAAATGTCACTCGAGGTCTGAAATTTCCCAGATCTGCAAATCTCAGACCTCTCGTGACATTACTATGGATAATTTCAGTAGCACAAAACCATTTCAGTTGTTTTTAATGGGCTATAAATCCGATGCAAGAAAATTACAAGAAAATAAGATGCTGATTAGTAATTCAGTGTGATTTTTGTTACTTAAGTACAAAAGTATGTCAATAATACGGTACCGTAGGGTTCTCTCAAATTATCTGCATTTTTCTTGCGATAAACATCACACTTCAAGGCTCGACCTCATCCTGTCCCTTAGACCAATTCTGAAAACCTGATAACCCTACTTACAGGTTTATCCGCTTCACAATATGACTTTTCATAATGCAGTTTACCAGAATTTAAGGTCTTGGCTGACTGTAAAAGTAAAACTAGTTTAAAGTAAGTCTTTATGGAACAGTAATGCATTAGACAGTCTAGTCCAGGCCTGCACAAACAGCGCTCGACGAGCGCGCGAGCTCCCTCGTAGCGGGAGAGCGGTGTTTACCGCTCGTCGAAATGGAGAGGAAGATACGTCAGAATGACATAGACTTGCTATAGGTAGAGGAGAGGGAAACGACCTCTCAGGTATCTAGTGGAGTGCAGTGTGTAGGCCTATTCTCAGTAACTGTTTCACGTTGCTTACCTACTGCTACAGTACAGTATGGAGGAATCTAAAAGACGGAACGTAACATTTAATAATTTACAGCTCGAACTTATTGATCTACAATATGACCTATGGGCTAAAGATCGTTTGAGTAATAGTACTAGCCTGGTTGAGTATTTCTTTATTAATTAATAATAGTCCAAGATAGTTTTGCAAACACTGAACGGGAATTCATTTCATAAGCACTCGTAATAGTACTTCCTTTTGTGTATATTTTGTACGAGATCACCCCTTCTTCCAGTCCACCCTTATACAGAGCGCGGCTAATATCTGCATTCCGCTCATGAGCTGTGAGCCGGCTCGGAGAGCGCAAACCTTGTGCAGGCCTGTCTAGGCAATATACTCAGGCCCAATTGTATAAAACTCCCTGACTAAAGATCAACTTTGATCGAAGATCGAAGAGTAAACCGAGTTCAGACACTTCTTCTATTGTATAAAACTTTTCTGCGATCAAATTACCTTGGTTCAAATGCAATCTAAGTTCACATGAAAAGGATTTGGCAACATCGCATAAACAGATGAAATACGTGATGCGCGGACCATGTTATACAGGTTTGTTCAGTGTTGCCAATCTAGCGATTTTAACTCTTTTTCAACAACAATTTCTTTTAACTTTTATATTGCTTAAATAGGGATTTAGTGACCTTTTTAGCGCCCCATAGTGACAAAATTTGATCTTTTTTTGTTGATAATGAGAAATCTAGCGACTTTACAACTACTTTTTGGAGACTTTCCGTATACTCTGTTGGAGATACTGGTTTTTTGTGCAATGTAAATAATGGCGGACAATAAGAAGAAGGTTGACTGTTCTCCGAGTTGTTATCATGTTATGGTGTTTGATACTGCTAAACATAATAATAAAGCTTTATAAAACGACAATTTTCGTTTAGTAATACAGTTAATTGAAAATTTATGAATGTACCTATCATGTCCATTAATAATTAATGGTTGTTATAAACATAATATAATTATAGGTTATGTTATTTGATACTGCTGAACACGATAGAGCCTTATAAAATATAAGATTGTTTGTGTATTAAGGCAAGAAATTGAAAGAAATATATATAAATGTACCTAACATATCTATTAATATTAATAATAATGGATATTTTATTTGCACAATCTGTCACTCGTATATTTCAAACAGAAAAGAAATAACTGAACTTGGATCATCTAACTTAATCGCGGAAATTTCTTCAGTCAAAGTTGACTTTAGTTTGAGACAAATTAATCTCAGATTAGACTTTATACAACACAAAATTCCAAGTTCAGCTGAAACAAGGATCAATTTAACCTCTGATCTAAGATTAAATGGTTTATGCAATCGGGCCTCAGAATGCTTTCTACACTTTTGTTAGGTGCGCCCTCACCCAACAACCTCCAGTTCGCATGGGAGATGACAACACGCGACATTCGCCAAATGTTATGTCAGCTGCTTCTCAAGTAGTGGAGTAGAATACAAGCGAACGAAATGCAGGAGCTCGCATGCAAACACAGCGCTGCTTTTGCCATTCTGTAAGCAGCCAAGGCAAATACTAATATGCCCTTCCTTACTTGTTTGTGTTTACGTAAGTGGGAGTCCACACCTGTGGAGTAATGGTCAGAGCGTCTGGCTGCGAAACCAGGTGGCCCGGGTTCGATCCCCGGTCGGGGCAAGTTACTTGGTTGAGGTTTTTTCCGGGGTTTTTCCTCAACCCAATATGAGCAAATGCTAAGGTAACTTTCGGTGCTGGACCCCGGACTCATTTCACCGGCATTATCACCTTCATCTCATTCAGTCGCTGAATAATCTAAGATGTTGAAAAAGCGTCGTAAAATAACCTAACCTACGTAAGTGGGGCAAATAAAAACAGCAACATTCCAATAACTGCAAAAAATGTGAAGCAGTTGGTTTAGTGGCCGCTATCACCTATCATTGTCAGCGATTTTTTTTTCATTTGTTTTCTTTGTTTGTTTTTATATCCACTCCCTTTTCCTTTCATTCCTTATTCATAACTTTTCCTCTTTATTTTTGTCCTCCATTTCCTTCTTTGTTTCCATTTCTTCTTCCAGTTTTTCTTTCTCACTCTGTTTCCCCTTTTTACCTTCCTTCTTTGCTCCTTGCTCCTCTTCATCCTTTCTCGATTTCCTTTCCTTCATTCCCCTCCTCCTTCCCCCCTCCTCTCTCTTCATACTTATCTTCTTCGTTTTCCTCTTCTTTCCATACCGCCTTCGTTTTTCCTCTCTTCCTTTGTATTTTTTATTCTGTCACTGTCTCCCTTTCATTCACTTCTTCCTTCCTTAACTTTCTTTTTTCTTCCATTTCAGTTTCCATCCATTTCCTTCCTCTTTCTTCTCCCATTATTTTCTTTCTCCACTTGCTTCTTCTATCCACTTCCTTTCCAATCTACTTTATTATTCCTACAACCATTTACTTCTTCCTCCATTTCTTTCTTTCTTGATCCGCCATCTATTATTTTGTTATTCAATCTCCTTCTTCCATACACTTCATTCTTTCTCTATTTTTTCTCCATTTATTTCTTCTTCCATTTCCTCCTTTCACATATTTATTTCTTCCTCTATTTTCTTCCTGCATCCATTTATTTCTTCCATATACTTCCTTCTTCAGTTTCCCATTCATCCATTTATTTCCTTTCTACCATACATTTATTTCTTTCTCTACTTTCTTTCTGCATTCATTCATTTATTCCACCATTTCCTTCAATCATTTCCTTCTTATACCATTTCCTTCTCCCTCTATTTTCTTCATTTGTTTCTTCCTCCATTTTCTTCTTCCATTCTTTTATTTCTTCCACCATTTCGCTCTTTCTCTATTTTTCTCTACAAATATATTTATTTGTCAATTTCCTTTTACTAATCTTCGTTTTCTTATTTCCTTTCGTATTTCTTCCTTCATTTTTCCGTATTTTCTGTTTGTTTTCCCTTCCAAATACTCATCCACTGTTTTCTGTGAGCTCATTGTGTCCCTACGTTACTATGGCAACAACGAATTTTCTTTTTCCTGTTCAGAGTGTTTACTTTGGGTGATTGATTGGGCCTGACCATCAGATTGTATTTTTGTTGCGTTGTTATAATGACAAACAATAATGCAACTATTCTAACTCGGACAGAGAAAGCATGGGAGAGTTTCTCATGCCTCACAAAGCGACGTGACGTGCTAACCGCTACCGAAATGTCCAACCGGGGACTGAGCAGTTATCAGCAGAAGTTGTGACGTTAAGTTAATTAGCCTTTTAAATTCAGTGAAGCTGTTCCATCAGAATGAAACACAGGCCACATGGAAAATATCTATACCAACGCCGAGGTCGTTGGAATTATGATCGAAGGGGCTGAAACTGAAATTCCTTGAATCAATTTCATGTTGAAGTTTGCCGATAAGCTATTAATGTTTGACTATAATTATATGTGTACAAAACTGCCTTTGCTTATCATAAAATAAATAAATTTTCATTAACGTTTTCAATACATGTGTATCATCTTCAGATGTGAAATATTAGATTAATATGATGAAAACCTTGCCTATTAGATGGAACTTAATGTGGTAATTTTCGGGTCATATTCAACGAACTCGGCAAATACAGCCCACATATGTTCAACGTGATTATAATCTTTCAAAGTGATTTTACAAAGTGTTCACATTTCAATGACTACGCTAATAGTGGTTACAATTCTTCAACAGTTTTATTTTTATATATTTTAGATCATATCACATGACTTGCAGTGATTTAAATCGGCAAATACAGCCAACACATGTTCAAAGTGATTTAAACTTTTAAAGTGTTTATACAAAGTGTTCACATTTCAATAACTACGCTAATAGTGGTTACAATTTTTAAACAGTTTTATTTATATTTTAGATCATATCACATGACTTGCAGTTATTTAACCTAACATAGTATGTATATCATAGATCAACCTAAGTTAAGCCCAAGCAATCACACTAATATGACCCGAAAATTAACACATTAAGTTCCATCTAATAGGCAAGGTTTTCATCATATTAATCTAACATTTCACATCTGAAGATGATACACAAGTATCGAAAACGTTAATGAAAATTTATTTATTTTATAAGCAAAGGCGGTTTTGTACACATATAATTATAGTCAAACATTGAAATTCCTGAGTTCTTGTAAGATTTGTGGTGGCAAAGTTGCCGGGGCAGAAGTTCTCCGAGCACGTCCGTTTCCCCTACCATTCTAATTGCTCCTTTGCTCCGTTATCGCCACGCCATCGTCACACGGCCTCTGATTTTAAAGCCCATAAGATTTGCTGATGATATGGCGTTGTTAGCAGAAGAGGAGACGATACTAAGGGATATGCTACTGGAGCTAAATGACAGCTGTGAGCAGTATGGGATAAAGATAAATGCAAACAAGACGAAGACCATGGTCATTGGAAGAAAAATAAAGAAAGTAAACTTGCGAATACTAAATGAGACAGTAGAGCAAGTGGACAGCTTCAAATACTTGGGGTGTACTATAAGCAGTAACATGAGCTGCAGCCAGGAAGTCAAAAGGAGGATAGCAATGGCCAAGGAAGCTTTTAATAGAAAAAGAAGCATCTTCTGCGGACCTGTAGAAAAAGAACTAAAGAAGAGACTAGTGAAGTACTTTGTATGGCGTGTGGCATTGTATGGGGGCAGAAACATGGGCATTACGACGAAGTGAAGAGAAGCGAATAGAAGCATTTGAGTGGGCAGATAGAATAAGAAACGAAGCTGTGTTGGAAAGAGTGGGTGAAGAAAGAATGATGCTGAAACTGATTAGGAAGAGGAAAAGGAATTGGTTGGGTCACTGGCTCAGAAGAAACTGCCTACTGAAGGATGCACTGGAAGTATTGGTGAATGAGAGAAGAGTTTGGTGCAGAAGAAGATATCAGATGATAGACGACATTAAGATATATGGATCATATGCGGAGACAAAGAGGAAGGCAGAAAATAGAAAAGATTGGAGAAAGTTGGATTTGCAGTGAAAGACCTGCCCTTGGGCAGAACACTAAATGAAAAAAAATGCTTAACGTGTCCTTTGTCGCAGAATATCTGTGCCTCAGCCACTATGTTTCACATTTTGTGTTTTCTTTCTTACTAATTCTTAACATTACGTTAATAATTTTATTTCCTCGAGGCCTTTAACAGCTTTCAAGCATTTCGCTTGTCTTGTATGTGTCCTACATGAGCAGCAGACTAAATGCATTCTCTCATGTGCGTCACATGTCAAGCGATAGAGATCCTCTTACCGCACATCCTGAAATCTGCTGGTTCTTCGCGCGGCATATGTTGGAGTAGCGGTGCACCTGTTTAGACCTCGGCTGTGAGGTGCATGTCAAGTTGGATTCCAAATGTTGTCAAGAATTTCAAGTACGGACAACACAGTTTTAAAGTACACTTCACAGTTTTCGTGTCGTGAAATAATACCTTTATTAAACATCCAAAAGTTTATATTGAAACCATCTTGGCTTATTTCGTGTTGTGAAATAATACCTTTATTAAACATCCAAAAGTTTATATTGAAGCCATCTTGGCTTATTTCGTGTTGTGAAATAATACCTTTATTAAACATCCAAAAGTTTATATTGAAACCATCTTGGCTTATTTCGTGTTGTGAAATAATACCTTTCTTAAACTTCCAAAAGTTTGTATTGAAACCATCTTGGCTTATTTCGTGTTGTGAAATAATAACTTTATTAAACTTCCAAAAGTTTATATTGAAACCATCTTGGCTTATTTCGTGTTGTGAAATAATACCTTTATTAAACTTCCAAAAGTTTATATTGAAACCATCTTGGCTTATTTCGTGTCGTGAAATAATACCTTTATTAAACTTCCAAAAGTTGATATTGAAACCATCTTGGCTTATTTCGTGTTGTGAAATAATACCTTTATTAAACTTCCAAAAGTTGATATTGAAACCATCTTGGCTTATTTCGTGTTGTGAAATAATACCTTTATTAAACTTCCAAAAGTTGATATTGAAACCATCTTGGCTTATTTCGTGTTGTGAAATAATACCTTTATTAAACTTCCAAAAGTTGATATTGAAACCATCTTGGCTTATTTCGTGTTGTGAAATAATACCTTTATTAAACTTCCAAAAGTTGATATTGAAACCATCTTGGCTTATTTCGTGTTGTGAAATAATACCTTTATTGAACTTCCAAAAGTTTATATTGAAATCATCTTGCCTTATGTTATTGTACAAATGACCTTTCAGGATGAATGCAGTGATCACGAGATCTACTTCGGGGTATGCAGGGGCGTCATTTCAGGTTTTCCTTGGGGCAGGGGAAATAATTTTTAAGAAAGACCTTATAGGGTATTCCCCGTGGCACACTACCTCCTTATTTCGTCAGAAATGAACTATTTTCCGTATCGTAATCTGGGATAAACTTGACCGTTGGGGTTAACCTGACCACTAGAAAAAAAAAAAATTGAAGCGAATTACATTGTTCCCTTGAAACACGAAATTTGTTTCTTGTGGTTGCCTATTTTGCCAAATTGTACAAATTGTATCGCTTCACTTACCTTTCTTCCCACCATAATCTGAACACACGCTCTCGTCATGAAACAATACTAACAATACCATCCCATCGCACCTCCTCATACTCATCCTCTTTCACAATAGCCCTGCCAAGACTCTGGAATTCGTTACCTGCTAGCATCAGGGACTGTCGAAATAAAATTCAATTCAAACGCAAACTTACTAGGCACTTGGTCAGTAATTGGTTTCTTGTAAATGGTTTCCTTAATCTATCATAAAATATTTCAATATCCAGTAATTTCATCACTATACAATTTTGTTATTCTAGGTTTAATTTATAATTCAGTAAATATAAAATATTCTTTGTTTTTTTATGATACATTATCTAGCTTTAATTATTCAGGTAATCTTTTCGTACTTTGATTTTATTGTAATTGTAATTGTAAATTTAATACTAATTGTAATTTTATTTGTAATTGTAAATTTAATACGAATTGTAATTTTATTGTTCATATTATAGTTGGAATCTCCTGGTAGAGGGGCAGAGAAGGCCTGACGGCCTTATCTCTACCAGGTTAAATAAATAAATACTACTACTACTAATACTAATATATCTGAAATTACTAAATTCATTTGCCCTAATTCAATTGCAGGCATCTTTCCCCATAGGTGTGTCCTCTAACAAAATTTTGATTTTAGAAATTTATAAATTAATGCAGAAACACTAGCTATCTGTAAAATCCATTCTAATTATGTTGTAGTTCATCACGTGTTATTGTACCTGTGCAGTCGTTTTAATGTTTTGCACACATAGTCTCCATAATCTTTGAACAGGTCTTCGTTTATTAGAAAGGCCTAATGACACTCCCTAGCTGAACACACACCCTGACATCTCTCAGCAATAAAGTAATATCATCATGAAAAGCCATGGGTTTGGTTGCACAGACTCTCTAGTCCAAATAATAAAGATTGTCAATTCTCATCTAAGGCTATAACTGTAGTTTTCATAAAATTACTTTTACGCTGGAAATATTAACATTTAATTATGCATTGGATTAAAACCCTAGATTTTTTGGTGCATTCCTAACGGGACAAGGGATTGCTTGATGCTATGCAATTTCTAAAAACAATATCCTGAATAATCCCTAATAAATCTCATCTTATATTTCTTAAGCGTTTATAAAAATGAAATATTAAAATTATAGTTCTCACTTTTCTTCTTTAGTAGTACTACTCAGTTATCAAATTTTATTTCATTTTAAACTCAGGGGGGAGAAGTATGTTGTTGCCTGTTGAATGGACAATCCAGCGATGTGCAAGTGTTTCTAACACACTGGTGCCAATCATCCTGTTAGAAGATAGAGTTGCCCTCGTCTATGCAGTTGAAGCAGTTCCTCAATCTAACAGCGGGAAAGTGTATTTCGATATCACAGCCATCTTAGCTATTATGCTTGTACCAGCGCAACAATCAGAGCAGTAGTACCAACAGAGTGTCTTGTCGAAACTTCTACAGTTCCTGAACCTAACAGCGCAAAATGCATGTCGATATCGCAGATAACCATCTTGGCTATTATGCTTGCACCAGCACAATAATCAGCGCAGTTCTACCAACAGTGTGTCTTATCGAAACTTCTACAGTTCCTCAACCTAACAGCGCAAAATGCATGTCGATATCACATGTACGTAGTTAAACAATATTTGTAATGTCCATTTCATGTTCAATTTTCGTTATTGGAAGAATTTTGAACTGTACAAGTCACTCATAAACTTCCCATTGCCCTCAGCCCTGCCTCCTAGGCGTTTTATGCATAAAGGATCTTCTGAGTCACCTACCTGCGGAACAGCTGTCGTTGGTTTGAGCCTCCGCACACGCATGTGGGTTAGCTAGTATGGTAATCGCTAGTTTATTTGAAATAGTACTATATTGTATTCGTAGTCCGTACTCAGCTGTAAAAATCAAATGTTTCCGCCGACGTCAAATGGTCGTATTTGATTAGGATTTCAAGAAACATTAAGACAGTCTTATAATAATGGTGAATTTCTGAATAATGATCTTGGAGGTGGTTATTCCCATTCCAGCCGACATGCTCGTGCAGCTCTAACAAATTTCCAACCGTCCTAATTAGGACTGGAGACACGACCGGGCATAAAGAATGCCGAGGCTTGCCTCATATCGGAGCTGGGAACATGCTTACACCCAATTAGACATGGAGGAGGAAAGACAAATTTGTGACAAGCCGAGTTGTAATGTCTTGCTTCGTGTTCCATAAATTAGCGTGGTCTAAACTCTTAAGTTGGCAGCAGTGGGAGCGTTGGCTTGGCATTTGATTGCAGAGGCCGAGGTTCAATGAAATTTGAGCAGTCATTCGACTATGAAGTGTTTGAATTAGGATTCCTGACTCGCACTCCCACTCGGGTAGCAGAGGGCGCGCGGAGATTTACTGTCCTCGGTTACAATCGACAAGGCACGTGATGTCCGGCCTTCTCTGTTTCTGCCGGTTGTACTTCCAGTTTGTTTAGAATGGTGCTGTACTCTGCGCAGTATTTTGTGAGATTTCGTCACTTTGTAGTGGAAGTTTCTGTTTAAGATCCCCGATATTGACGTTGCGAAATGATGTCATTACTACGTTTAATAAGAGTAACATCTTAAATGAAGTTAATTTTTTGTTGCGTGAATAATATCCATGAGTAAGGCTAGGATTTTGATGAAATTGCATCTTTTTTATAGTAAGCCAGAAACATAGCTGGTTTAGTATTTATATGTTATGTGATAAACTGAGTGTTTTAAGACATACTGGGTGTTCAGTTCCAAGTGTGTCATGGCTCGCTGTATGCCGTCATGTGGCTAGCCGATGAGCCTAGAGAATTCGATCTTCCTACTCTTCCGCAGAGGCGTATAACCTATGTGCAAGAGAAGTTGCCTAGCAAGTACGGCGTTCATTCTGAAGAGTACGTACCGATACGTACGGTAACGCCGGTAGTGGCAGGAATGTGAACTGTTTGGAAATACGTACTGTCGAGATATGGGGAGAGGGTTAAGACGATTACGTACGTATTTGTTGACATTAACTTCGACGGTCAACATGGACACGGAGCATTTGATTTGTGTTGTGGAATGTTGCCGTACGCAACCGATGATAACAAATACCCTGCGTACGACTTGCCGGCGCAAAACACAGTTCGAAAGAGGTTATGGTAGCACACAGACCGTACAGACCGCCATCTGTTGCTACGACGTTCAAGTTATACCGTACACGTTCTCAAGTTCAGATTGAAGAACGCCTTGAATAATAGGCAACTTCTCTGACATATAAGCTGAAACTCGCTTCAAATCGGTGACTCAACAACAGTGACATCATGGCACACTTTGAAACGAACACCCAGTATTTGTTAGGGCATTTATTTTTGCATTTTTTGTCTGTTTCAACTCATAAGAGCATCTTTTGTTTTATACGGTCATTTTTTAGCCATTTTCATTTAATTTTGGCCATAAATCCCCATTATTAATGTAAAATAATGTTTATTTCCTTTGATATTTTCTTTACATATTTTGTCCATTAATACCCATTATTTTGTATAATATTTTAATGTTTTTTACACAAATATTGCCATTTTAACGTAGTACACCCCATGTAATGGATCAGTCCAACCACCCCTTCAATATAGACTCCTCTATACCTGCTAATTCCGGATAAGAGTGGCCTTGTGATAGACTACATGGAAACTAAAAGTAAAGTAAATCCATGGCGCTACAGCCCATGAAGGGCCAAGACCGACCAGCTGACTGCTGACGTCACGTCCACATGCCGACGCAGAGGTGAACGATTATACATGGAAACTATATCAGGTAAAATAATTAAAGTGTACTACTTAGAAAAAAATTATGTAAAATTTAATTTAATTACTAGTCTAAACATTAAGTAGTACAAAACCTCTTTTCCTACTAAGCCAATTATGTAAGATCAATTTTTAGGGCATTTTAACGGCATTTTTAAAAAAGATTTTTAGGTCATAAATGCATTGTTTTTAGGACTTTTTTCATGATTTATAGGTCATCAAAATCCTACCCCTAGATGGAGTTTGTATATTGTTGCGTGAATAATATCCATGAGTATATATTATTGCGTAAATAATATCCGCGAGTTTGTATATTGTTGCGTGAATAATATCCATGAGTTTGTATTATTGAGTAAATAATATCCGCGAGTTTGTATATTTTTGCGTGAATAATATCCATGAGTTTGTATTATTGCGTAAATAATATCCGTGAGTTTGTATATTGTTGCGTGAATAATATCCATAAGTTTATATTATTGCGTGAATAATTTCCATGAGTTTGTGTATTGTTACGTAAATAATATCCGTGAGTTTGTTTATTTTTGCGTGAATAATATCCACGAGTATATATTATTGCGTAAATAATATCCATGAGTTTGTATATTGTTGCGTGAATAATATCCATGAGTATATATTATTGCGTAAATATCCGTGAGTTTGTATATTTTTGCGTGAATAATATCCACGAGTATATATTATTGCGTAAATAATATCCGTGAGTTTGTATATTTTTGCTTGAATAATATCCATGAGTATATATTATTGCGTAAATAATATCCGTGAGTTTGTATATTTTTGCGTGAATAATATCCACGGGTATATATTGTTGCGTAAATAATATCCATGAGTTTGTGAATTGCTGCGTGAATAATATCCATATAATTCAATGAGAGGGCGTTTATTTAAAGGGTTGACAGCACATTGATGAATTCCCGAATTGCAGTGCTGGAAACTCACGAAATAACATTTCTAATCTCTCTGCTTGTAAAGAAAAAATGAAAGCTTTTCCTCAATATACGATTATTCTTGTCCCATTATGAAACAAGAAAGTTTAGTTTATAAGCAATATTTCTTGTCTGCTTGTCTGCCACGCTGTTTGTGTATAATAAGTTAATACATCACCCACCTAGAAAACACAGCGGCAGAGAATTTGATCAACTCTGAGAGAGATAGCTGGGAAAATAGAACAAAATAGGAAAATTTATTTAAAAGAATCGTAACATTTCTCATATGTGCTGTTGGTTTTAATATTGGGTTAGATCAAAATAATTAAATTACGTTCATTTCCTTACTTTTAGCGTGTAAGTTTATACAGGGTCATCATTCTATTTTTACTAACATTTTTAATATTAACCTGGCTATACCTTTGGATCAACGATTGACAACCGGAAAGACCGTTCACTACCCCCTTCCACGACTGGAGTTCGATGATACTGGCGTAATATACAAACAAATCACTTTACTAGGTATAGGAGGGAAGAAAAGTAGTTCATCCATTTACGTAAACTAGGAAATATCACGCTTTTGAGTTTGATAATTTTCATTAGGTTTTTGTTTAATCAAAATACAGTACTGTATTAACAATGAGTGTTTTTACTCACGAACTGAGCTTTCCATGCGGACGTATTCATTATGAAGTGTATATTATACTGTCTACAGCACATTAGCGTACTATATAGAGAATGAAGTTGAATTGAAAAATAATCATAATATGGGTATTTAAACACATTTTTGAAAATGGTGGCCGTTCATTTCGATACAGGCTTCAGTTCTAATGTGCATATTATCTCACTATAGACTATTGTACGTAATTCCAATTACCAGGTTCGTACCTCGTATCAGTAACTCATGTTGAAATAATTCTGTACCTATTCTATAAAAGAGACCTTACGTACTGTAAATTCAAACTTCACTTCTGCCCGATCCGAAAAGATAAAATTACTCGGACATGCTATCTAATGTCTGTCCAAGTGGTTATGTCGCAGGGTCATAGAAAGGGAGGAAATCACGTGACAGTTAATTACTTAACGAGCCCCTTTTATTTAAGTTTTTTTTTTTAAACAGTTGTGTAATATTACGTAGACGTCCATTTCATAACAGAAATTATAGTTTTCAGAAAAGAGCTTAGACAGCCCAGCCATTAGCCTTTACAGAGGAGCGAATAGAAGCTGGTGGGGGAAACCGGGATACGACGTAGACAAATGGACGACAGTACCTGTGCGAAAATGATTCAATATTGAAAGTTTTTTCGTCACTGGAAAACGTGAACATATTTTTGGAACATACTGTTTACTATAACCGTAAGGCTACTATGACTGTATATATATATATATATATATATATATATATATATATATATATAATAATAATAATAATAATAATAATAATAATAATAATAATTTATTTAACCTGGCAGAGTTAAGGCCATATGGCTTTCTCTAACACTCAACCAGGAGTAAAGACTGCGTTACAAAAACACTACAAATTTACAAAGTACACTACAATTTTACACACAAAACTGAATATATATGCGGCCTTGGATCTGTGTGGAGGACGGTTGAACTTCATTAGTAGAAGGGGTGGGGGTGAAGTACATTCAAAAACTCAGGTACAATAAAAATTGAAGTAAAAATAAAATGATGTCCCTGTATATGTCCTATCATTTCAGAGTTGTGTGATATTTGGCAACTGAAAAAATGTACCTATCAATTAAATGTTAAATATTAACTAGATAGGCAAATGGGTGGATGGATGGATGGATGCTTGGTCGGTTGGTTGGATAGATGCTTGATTGGTTGAGCGAATGCGTGGTTGGATGGATGGATGGACGAATGAATCCGGATTGATGCGGATGGATGGATGGATGGATGGATGGATGGAAAAACTCCAATCTACACCTTGCCTTTAACCCAACTCAAGTCAAGTTCCTTCACTGCCACGTACAATACGAAAGAAATTTTTGTACATCCACGGAAGATAGACAAAATCTGCGTGTCCCTCCTTTTAGTTGTCTTGAGAATAAAAGTTATAACACCGTCCAGCCACTTCTTCTAGTCACGGCACACCCAATCTGATAAAATACGCGTCCAGCTACATCACAAATTTCTCTTGTGTAGAGACTGCGAGGGTTGGCTGCACGTGTACCAGCTGTGTGCATAGATAGCTACACCGTTGCCATGGAAATTAAAAGCACATTTCCAGTTATTAATAAACTCTGTCGTATTTTGTTTCTGATCTAATACCAGATTCTATTCCGAGCTGTAAAAGGACAAACTTAATTCCCTCATGTAACTTGACACAAATGCTGTTACGTGACATTTCTTATCGGTTTTCACCTGAGCATAATGTCTCTACGATGCATCGTCGGTGTATTTTCTTGCATGCTTTGGTTATCAGTTATCATGATACTCTTTTGTGCGAGATCGTGCGTATTTGCTTGGTTTCCGCACAAAACCAATCCGTGGAAAGTCTAAAATTCCACATTCAGTATTCCCAACCTAACACACATAACAATTTCCCTCTTCTTACCGCTTAAGTGACATATTGATTTTACTGCTTTAGGCTTTTAACATATTATTTTTAGAGACGTTCAATATGGTAATAATTACAAATTGGAAACTTACCACTGCAATTTCACCTAAATTGCACTGTTAATTATTGTTTTTAAATATTTGCAAAAATTAAGTGAACTGTACAACTCCACTAAAGTTACTGCATTTGTGATGCAAGTAACATTAAGGAAGCCGTGAAAAAATCAACAAGATTCCAGACTCATCATAGACTGGGGGGGGGAAGACAGACGTATATCACGGCCTGCTGGAGTATAGTAAACACAGAAAACATTTTAAAGCAACAATGTTGAAGATAGATATTTTTGTTTTGCAAATTTGCCGTCATTGAACAGAAACCAAGGTGGAGATTTCATTGCAACTAATTAGAAATTCCTCTTTCAGGTATGTAATAAACGATCTTCGCACGAAATAATGTACGATACTCTAGAGGTATGTTTTCTTTAAATTCTCGGAAATTAAAAAAGCTCAACTACGTTTTGCTTTTTCAAACTTTTCCTCGAACATGAAAACTTCCACATACCGCTCTTGTAACGCATATTACTATTCTGACCCTCTCTTCTCACCCCATTTTTGGTCTTAATGTAAACATAGTCTGGAAATCCATAGCGAACGAAAGCTACCACCACATGTAGAGATAACTCTGGTTTTTCTCATTCATGATCTGGTGAAAGTGACTGTTTTTACAGTGTGCAATAATGCAAGATTAATTTGTGAAATAACATTAACTTCCCAAATCCTTCCTACCACCCAGACATCTCATCTGGACTTAAATGTTACCATTATTTCAATTTTTATCGTCCTCATGTGACCAAAAATGAAACACTTGATTGTAACACGTTCAATGCTTCAAAAATGTGAATTTAAAAAATGAAGGTAAACGACGAAGAAGACATTTAATAGGTACTAGAAAAATTTAGAAAAAGTGTAGAAAAAATTTACTCACGAAATTTCAACCAGTATATGGGATCGGTGCCCACTGAGTATCGTGATAAATTTGGGGAGCTACGCTAGATAGCAAAGGGAGGAATCATAGTCCTGACCACACGTTACGTACGTACTGACTGGATGATCGTTCACCTCTATTGAGGCATGTAAACTTGAGACTAGCAGCAGACTGGTTAGCGTTGGTCCTTCATGGCCTATCACACGACGAATTGTTTTGCTTTTGCTTTGTAGGTTAGACTTTTTCCATTGCTGATTATCATAGACAAATATTTAATAAAAAGAAGATAACAAATAAATTTATATTACTACTGTTAAGTAAGATATTTAAGGTGTTAACGTATTTCATTGGCCTTCATGTCCTTGGCCTCCTGCAATATCAAATTCATGGGAAAACATTTGGCAATAACTGTAGAAATTATGATTAGTGAAACAGGAAAATTAAACAAATATTTGAGGTTATAACATTTGATTTCGAACTAGGTACTTTCATTTAGTGAATTATCGGCAATATGACTGTGAACTCTTGTGATATTTGAATAAGACTATTTCGCGAATATATCAATAAATAATTTATAACATATTGAAACATTACATAATAAATTATTAAGATATTTAATATTTACATTTGCTAGCACGACCGTCACGGAATATCATGGCCCACTGTATTGTTAAGGAAAGAACGAAGATATTTAACATCTTAATATCAGGTGCGACAAGGTAGGCCTATGAAACAAATGCGCATCAAGTGCGACAAAATTGTTTCGACAAGATTCTAGTTGATTGTTGTCTTTGATTGTTTAAAACTCAATAGATTTTTACACTTCATTGCTTTGGTGCTTTGGTATTCCATTAAAATGAGGTCATGTTTCAAATATTGCCTCTATCTCCGTCTTTAAGTGATGAAAAAAATGGAGTCTCTACCCGTTGGGACCGTTACAAACAGCAAGGCGATATAAAACTTCATCACTTACTGTATTTTAAGGAACCGGAGGTTCATTGCCGCCCTCACATAAGCCCGCCATTGGCCCCTATCCTGAGCAAGATTAATCCAGTCTCTATCATCATATCCCACCTCCCTCAAATCCATTTTAATATTAACTTCCCATCTACGTCTCGGCTTCCCCAAAGGTATTTTGCCCTCCGGCCTCCCAACTAACACTCTATATGCATTTCTGGATTCGCCCATATGTGCTACATGCCCTGCCCATCTCAAACGCCTGAATTTAATGTTCTTAATTATGTCAGGTGAAGAATACAATGCATGCAGTTCTGTGTTGTGTAACTTTCTCCATTCTCCTGTAACTTCATCCCTCTTAGCCCCAAATATTTTTCTAAGCACCTTATTCTCAAACACCCTGAACCTATGTTCCTCTCTCAAAGTGATAGTCGAAGTTTCACAACCATACAGAACAACCGGTAATATAACTGTTTTATAAATTCTAACTTTCAGATTTTTCGACAGCAGACTGGATGATAAAAGTTTCTCAACCGAATAATAACAGACATTTCCCATATTTATTCTGTGTTTAATTTCCTCCCGAGTATCATTTATATTTGTTACTGTTGCTCCAAGATATTTGAACTTCTCCACCACTTCAAAAGATAAATTTCCAATTTTTATATTTCCATTTCGTACAATATTCTGGTCACGAGACATAATCATATACTTTGTCTTTTCGGGATTTACTTCCAAACCTATCTCTTTACTTGCTTCCAGTAAAATTCCCGTATTTTCCCTAATCGTTTGTGGATTTTCTCCTAACATATTCACGTCATCCGCATAGATAAGCAGCTGATGTAACCCGTTCAGTTCCAAACTCTCTCTGTTATCCTGGACTTTCTAATGGCATACTCTAGAGCAAAGTTAAAAAGTAAAGGTGATAGTGCATCTCCTTGCTTTAGTCCGCAGTGAATTGGAAACGCATCTGACAGAAACTGACCTATACGAACTCTGCTGTACGTTTCACTGAGACACATTTTAATTAATTGAACTAGTTTCTTGGAAATACCAAATTCAATAAGAATATCATATAAAACTTCTCTCTTAACAGAGCCATATGCCTTTTTGAAATCTATGAATAACTGATGTACTGTACCCTTATACTCCCATTTTTTCTCCATTATCTGTCGAATACAAAATATCTGGTCAATAGTCGATCTATTACGCGTAAAACCACATTAATGATCCCCAATAATTTCATCTACATAAGGAGTTAATCTTCTCAAAAGAATATTGGACAAAATTTTGTACGACGTCAACAAAAGTAATATTCCTCGAAAGTTACTACAGTTAGTCTTGTCCCACTTCTTATGCAGTGCTAAATGTTTAATGAATCACTACATCTTTTTTTTAGATTCTCAAAACGCTTATTTATGTAAAAGGAATATTTGACTAACAATGGACCTCTACTGAAAATATTTCCTAGGAATTAAATCCAAGGGTTATCAGTGGGTGAATCACATTGAGTTTTTATTATCTATTGTAAACAGTCCTCATCTCTGAGGTCTATAGCGTACATTATCCCGTTAACAGGACACTCGTACGTGGATAATATATATTTCGTTGGCATTGCAGATATTCGTCTCACTACGCCAATCATCTACTTCATCGGACACGAGAATGCGCTGTCACGTAAGGACTTTTTGTGTCTCTTGGACATTCAATTGGGACAGTTATCCAATCCCAGCCTGTTCTCAAAGGGATATAGGGCTCTCTGGCCATACGCTGCGTCACGTGGTTGTATTGTAATTGAAAACAGCAACAAAAAACAACTAGTCTTAAAGAACCATTATCAAGGAACGAGACAATGAAATTGGAATGTTGCAACGAATTCCCACAAATGTATCCCTGACCAAATATAGTGAAGTATGCATTTTAGGTCTTGGCTACATTTAAAAGAGAATGTATTGAGCTATTGTTGTTTCGAAATGAGATTTGAGCCAAAAATGAACTTAATTAATTTCGAAACCGTTTGTTACATTGCAGGAAAGCGTGACGGTTAAAATGGATTACGTGCCCCGTAAAAGTAAAGATTTAATTTTCTTTGTTTCACATCTCAGACAACTTCACGTACATCGCATTTGTTAAAAATCTGGGTGTCGGCTGCGGACTTTGGAGGAATTAACTGCCAGCACTACAATTACTTACAAACTGTTACTCATTTAGGCAAGGAAAGATGGTTGTTTTTATTTGTGTTTATTTATAGTCTTTCTCAATTCTAGGTCATATCGCGAATATCTCTAGTTCTACTGTTTGAAATGCTTGTTGTAGTGTGTCTATTATATCCCTGGTGATTGGGAAAAAATCCGACATTCGACTTTATTCAGTCGACGAATTAGTTTTATTCAGTCTAGGAATACGGCGGGAAAAACCTCGACTAGATTCATCGCCAACTGAGATCGTGCGTGCCTTCCTAATTTTTAGTGAGATCATTAATGACTAATTACTGAAATTACGAAACATCACCATTTGTCCATGACGTAAGCAGAATGATTAGTTTAAGTCGGTGACGTCAAAGCAAGCGCATTTTTCTAACCTTGACGTCGTGCGCGGGCATCAAGCGCTAAGTATGGAAAGAGGAAGGGTTGTGTGTATGAATAAGCAACCTGTTGGATTAAGAAAACAGTGGTGCACAAACTTCAAACGCAACGTGAAATTTTATGTCGTTATTTTTATATGGCTTCTTTCTGTTTGATATTATCTATATTGTCTGTAAAACAAAAGTACTAACACTGATTTCTTAATATTGCACTTGTGTTTTAAATCTTAATAACATAATAGAGAGTTAAGAAGGAATATTCACTTAAATTCCATAGTAGTATAACATTATACTGTATTAAGTGGATGAAACATATCATTCATAAAGAAAGTGATATTCCAAAGAAAGAGATTGAGTATGACATGATAAGTTGGAGTTTATATTGATGGATCTTTAGCCTTACAAAAGTAATCAATAAACTAATCAAAACAATATTACAGTACAAAGCAAAGTTACCTAGGTACTGTATCTGTTTTAAGTGTAACTGATATTACATAACAAAACTCTTATCGCATTATGCTTTTAAGGTGATATTTGTGAGCAACTTCCTGTCATCAGAATATTAAATTATTTTCTCGAAATCTGCTGAAGCTATATAGCTGACATTATTACAACACATGGGCACGTATCTTTTGCTTATGATGTAACAGTAGTTGCTTTGTTAATTCATTTCCATACAAACAATTTCCATGGGAATATTTTCAAAATTTTCAGTACACTATCTTCAGTAATACGTATATACTGTATATTAGATTTACGAAAACATTCTGTAAGGCTACTAAATAAATAGGCCTATACCTGAAAATTTCACTTTTCTATACGAAAAGTTGAGAAAATATTTCTTTTGAATAAAAAAATCAAACTTGTGAAAAATGAGCATTAAAATTAAAACTTACATTCTTATAATGCACTTATACTTCTCAGGCAAATCTAAAAATTAGCATGGATACAGTTTTAATAAGTTCTCTTCCCTTTATCTTTTGAATCAGTGCTGGCCATTCCTGTATATAGCTCGACCAAGTGGCATATACCACCTCTTTCGTCTGTCTCTTTCCTTTCCGCTGTAAAGCGCTCAGGCTCTCCTGGGCTCTAAAGCGCGCGCTTGCTCCTGTGGGCATCAATTGACATGCCTGGTTTAAGTGATTAATCCATGTTATACCTGCCTAGTATGTGGCTTTATGAATTGAATTGAATGTACAATAATAATAATAATAATAATAATAATAATAATAATAATAATAATAATAATAATAATAATAATAATAATATATTATTGTTATAATATAATAATAATAATAATATATTATTGTTATAATATTATTATTATTATTATTATTATTATTATTATTATTATTATTGAAACAGAAACTTTGCTAAGTAATGTTCGATTCCTGGGAGGTTATTGATTTTTGTGTCCAGTCGTTTGATCTATATCGTCTTAATTGGTGACTTCTGTCTCTTTTATCACGTGAACAAGGACTTGCCCCTTAAGGCTGGTTCAAATAAACCGGAAACGAGAATGAAAACGGAAAAATTGTTAAAATGTATACATTTAAATGAAGGATTCATAACCATAGTGGGCCAAACGCCATTTACTAAAACCGTAGAAAACAAGGCTTAAAATTAAGTTATCACCATTATTTAATGGAAACATACAGCAAGTAATATAAAGTATACACATTAAAACTAAATGATATGTCAATCTTCATTAAACTATGGTATTCACTTAACTTCAACCCTTGCTTTCTCCGTTTTTAATAAATGGCGCTTGGCCCACTATGGCTCTGAACCCTTCAAATATGAGCATTCACAATTAACGAGAAGTTTGCCGGAAACGGAGCGTGAGGTTGCCAAGTTTCAACTTTCCCGTTCTCGTTTCCGATCACAGCCTACTAGATTCATTCTGTTGCCATGATAAAGCTATTTGATCGTCTTGTATTTTGTAGCAAGGAGGCCATGACATAATTTCTTCAGCCATCGTTTCTAACTAACTTGAAAATTCTGTTGAATCACTTTCAATATATACAAGAATACCACGTGAATTGAATTCTTAAATATTCTGTGTCATAAATAACTGAAGTTGGTTAACCTGTGTTTATGTTGGCTGGCTTGTACTCACGAGAGAACGTCATTGGTCAATTAACAAACAAATAACATCAGAATGCGTAATATCGACTTTACATATCGTTATTGACATACATATCGATATGCATAGCTGTTTCCGTTCTCGGTTTATTGTGAATAAAAAATGTTCACTTTCACGTTCTCCCTTTCCAATTCTCGTTCTGGTTCTCCTTCCCGATTTATTTTAGACCCGCCTTAAGAAGGATGAAGTTACAGGAGAATGGAGAAAGTTACACAACGCAGAACTGCACGCATTGTATTCTTCGCCTGACATAATTAGAAACATTAAATCCAGACGTTTGAGATGGGCAGGGATGTGGCACGTAGGTTGTCATTCATTCATTTTATTCCATAGATCTTACATGAGCAATGAAGCTTTAAGATGTGGAACAAGTCAAAATTTTACAATATTACAATTACAATTTTTACAAATTTTTACAGTTTTACAATTTAGTAATTTTATACAATTTTTACAATTTTGTGCAATTTTTTACAATATTTTGGCGAGATGTAGCGAGATGAGGTGAGGTCCGAGGATTCGCCAAAATATTACCCGGCATTTGCCTTTTGGTTGGGGAAAACCTCGGAAAAACCCAACCAGGTAATCAAATCAAAGGAGTTGATGCCGAGGACTCGCCATAGAACATCCGGCTTCAGTCCCACGGCTGGGGAAAACCTCGGAAGAAACCATTCAATGAGACCAAAGGGGGATCCAACCCAAGCCCGAACGCAGCTCCGGATCAGCAGCCCAGCGAGTCTGCCGACTGAGCTACATCGATGGCTCCACTAAAAGTATACAATACATAGGCAATCAGATTATTAAATTTACAAACGCAAACGATTATTCATAAGTTGAATCCAGAAATGCGTCCACACCTGTGGAGTAACGGTCACCGCGTCTGGCTGCGAAACCAGGTGGCTCGGGTTCGAATCCCGGTCGGGGCAAGTTACCTGGTTGAGGTTTTTTCCGGGGTTTTCCCTCAACCCAATACGAGCAAATGCTGGGTAACTTTCGGTGCTGGACCCCGGACTCATTTCACCGGCATTATCACCTTCATATCATTCAGACGCTAAATAACCTAGATGTTGAAACAGCGTCGTAAAATAACCCAATAAAAAATAAAAAAATCCAGAAATGCATATTCAAATTCAAATTCAAAATCAAATTTATTTACAATTTATATACTAATTGAATACATATGAATAGATACCCGAAATGAGCATATGCTCTATATTTATAGAGTGTTAGTTGGAAGACCAAATAGAGAAAGACCTTTGGGGAGATCGAGACTTAGATGGGAGGATAATATTAAAATGGGTTTGAGGGAGGTGGGATATGATGGTAGAGACTGGATTAATCTTGCTCAGAATAGGGACCGATCGGGGTTTATGTGAGGGCGGTAATGAACCTCCGGATTCCTTAAAAGCCATAGATGGTAAAGAACTTTTACTTGATACAGCGTCTTTAAATAACAGTCCAGAGTCCTCTTGAATGATCGACCATTGGTCTTAAACATGATTTGTTTTGTATTTATTACAGTAAAGTTTCTACGTGTTTTTTGTCCGTTGCTTTAGTTTTGAGCACCCGTTTACTTGTGTAGCTGGTTGTACGCATTCCTGGGAGTGAAGCAACACCCTCTTAGTTAACACCTGTAATGGTTTCCGGCATGTCCGTGTTGCTGGTCCACAACGAATCGCCGTGACAGGCTGGGCTGATAGCCTCCTGTGGGTGAAGTTTACTAAAATCTATTTGGAGAGAGGAAACAAGAAAAAGAAGCTAGTGTCGGGAATAACACGTACGAAGAAGCATTTGTTACAGCCTTCCTGTTTGTAAACCGTATTATCTTAGAACATAAAGTTAAACTGTATAATAATTTCATGCTGTAGACTCAGTTTCATTGAATTTACATGTGCATTTTGTTTATATTTATCATAATCATCATCATCATCATCATTATTATCAGCATCGTCACATTATTAACCACATAAGTAATTACTAATATTATGTTCTTGTTTCATTGAAGTTTCTCTGTTCAGCGTATTCAATTGTAATTTTATTATGAATCTAAATAGCACTACGATCGAGCATTTACCCATTTGCAGTGTGAATACATACATACATACCTACATACATACATACTGTACATACATACTGACATACTGTACATACATACAGACATAATGTACATACATACATGCATACATACATACATGCATACATACATACATACATACATACATACATGCATGCATGCATACATACATACATACTGTACATACATACATGCATACATACATACATACATACTGTACATACATACTGACATACTGTACATACATACATACATAATGTACATACATACATACATGCATACATACATACATACTGTACATACATACATGCATACATACATACCATACATACATACATACATGCATACTGTACATACATACATGCATACATACATACATGCATGCATACATACATACATACATACATACTGTACATATATACATGCATACATACATACTGTACATACATACATACGTGCGTACATACATACATACGTGCGTACATACATACATACGTGCGTACATACATATATACATACATACGTGCATTCATACATGCGTACATACATACATACATACATACATACATACATACATATGTGCATGCATACATACATACATACATACGTGCGTACATACATACATGCATACATACATACATGCTGTACATACGTACGTACATACATGCATACATGCTGTACATACATACGTACGTACATACATGCATACATGCATATATACTGTACATACATACGTACGTACATACATGCATACATACTGAACATACATACGTACGTACATACATGCATACATGCATATATACCGTACATACATACGTACGTACATACATGCATACATACTGTACATACATACGTACATACATGCATACATGCATACATACTGTACATACATGCATACATACTGTACATACATACGTACGTACATACATGCATACATGCATACATACTGTACATACATGCATACATGCTGTACATACATACGTACGTACATACATGCATACATGCATACATACTGTACATACATACGTACGTACATACATGCATACATGCTGTACATACATACGTACGTACATACATGCATACATGCATACATACTGTACATACATACGTACGTACATACATGCATACATACTGTACATACATACGTACGTACATACATGCATACATGCTGTACATACATACGTACGTACATACATGCATGCATACATACATACATACATACATACATACATACATACATACATACATACATACATACATAAATATTTATTCTGGCGAAGTTAAGGCCATCCACCTTACCTAGTATTCTGAAGCTAGAAATGTGTTGTGAATTCCATAGTTGCTTCGTACAATTTTTTTTTTTTTTTAAGATTTTTAACTACAAAATTACATTTTTCTACGCATTTATCACAACAATTGTTACAAATTACGCCACTCTTGTAAATTCTTTAAGGCTGCACGTTAGGATGCATAATTAAACTGTAAAGAATCAAGTTCTTAAAGTCGTTTGATTTGTAACAATTTTTGTGATAAGTTCGTAACAATGATGCCATTTTTAGTTAAACATTGAAAAACAAAATCTATACAAAGCAATTGACAACACATTTTTAGCTTCAGAACACTAGCCAATTAAAGAAATGATACTTTGAATAGTTTATTTTCTATTTGTAACATTCTTTTACCCTTAAAACTAAAGAAAACAGGTATTTTACTAACAACTTCAAATTACTGTAACTCTGAAAATATTGAGATTAGGACAAATGTTTGTATGACATTTTTGGTCAGAATATCTTCGGAAATAAGCTCCGTAAATGAATCACCCTGTATTCACTGAGTTGTGCGTAATTTAAATTATTTTTCTTCAGTTATGTACAACCCAGGTTTTACTGTACAGTGCACTGTAGACCTAAATTCTTCATCCGATATTTGTAACAGTGTATACTGAAGTTTATAAATCAGATCCTCGCAAGACGTTCCTTTCTTACACACAATAGGACATAAAATTTATGTACAATTTCGAGAGCAGTTTCTTGTACTATGTTCGCTTTATTCACGGTTGAAGATCCTAGTAAATTTTGCACGCGTCATGGTTCCATAGTCGCCAAGTGCCACCTCCCCTCCTCCTCCACCATCATACTATAGAAACAGCTACCATAAAAGTCGTTGACCAGCTAATCTTGTAAAATCGCACGATCCGGGCGAGTAGAAAAGAGAGGGGCGCGAACAAAAACAATCCTTGCGTCATTCCGACGTGATAAGCCATCTTGAATATTAATCCGCGGATAACATCAATAAAAAGTATTAAGTTTATGCAAATTGAAGGATTTTAAATTTTGCGAGCGTCATCTGGCATTGAATTGGATAGCATCAGTTGTACAAACCAGTAATTATTATCTGCGTATCTTCGAAGGTATTATTTGATTTGACAGTGAGAAATTAAATCCTTTAACGGCCAGAAGGAAACAAGACTGGCATGAAGAACCACACTAGAGTTTATAAATACCATCTGTTATACTTGGCGAAGCGAATATTAAACAGTTGAATGTGAATAAGATGGGAGATCCTGTGGATAGATTCAATCTTAATAAGATCACCATGGAAACGAAACATATGTCTTGTTAGAGAAAAAAAAGAAGAAAGAGATCTACATAATATTTATATTCCAGAGATTCTTGAATTGATACCTGGAGGGTGGTAAATATTTTCATAATCATTGCATGCTTTAAAGATGCCTCCTCGATTTTTTCTTTCTCATATCCATTTATTTCTTTATTTGATTTTATTTATTGCATTCCGTAGACTTTCCATCAGCATTATAGCTTTAAGTTGTCGAAAAAGTCAAGAGTTATATAAAATATACGGTACACAGCAAGTAGAATTTACAGACATAAAGAATTCATCACATGTGTAGAAAGCATGAGTATGCAGAAATTTGGTTAGTTCTGTTCTTGACCTTTTCTCATGGCCCTTCAAAGCTTTAAGATGTCTTATGCTCGACCATGCCGGAATGTAATAATTATACACCTGGTAGTAGCCCTTTAATGCATCTCATTAAAGTACACCTATTCATTATAAATCAGTTGTTTAGCCAATGAAAAATCACCATTGTACTGATTGTACCATTATAAAACCGCAAGTATCGATTATTCTCGGATATGCAATCGAAAGACAATTAGCGAAAAGTCACGGAGGCTGGAAATCCAATACTGTCGCAGAAGGTTATGTTCTGTTACTATAATAATTAGCGTTAGTTGTAAATATTATTCAAATAAATTCAATTTGTCATCTTGTTTTTCAATTCTAAATCAATTTCCAGGTTATATCAAGCCTAATCTTCATGTTATTCTCTAGATTATATCAAGGTCAATGACATTCGTGTTTCGGAAAAAAATCAATACTTTCGCGTCTGCGCACATCTCACAATTTAGAAGGTCAGTTCCCCTCCTCACTTACATAACCATAACATGAATACTTCTCCATAATTTCAAGTTAGAAATATGGTCGAGCATAAAAAGTCGTATGAAACTTGCCTATAATGGTAATTAAGACGCTCGTATGAAAATTATGAAACTCGCTTGCGCTCGTTTCATAAACAAACATACTCGCGTCTTAATTACTACCATTATAGGCTCGTTGCATAATATACTATAGGCAGTGCATTGAAGACCGTAATATTGGGTTTATGCAAAAATTCGTAGCGTTTTTTTCACTGTGACAAAAGCTTTTATATTACATGAATAGAAGACATAAATTAATTAGTAATATCCTACACTGTTTTCAGAACATGGGAGGGGTAGAAGAATGTGCATAAGATTTGCTGATGATATGGCGTTGTTAGCAGAAGCGTAGATGATAGTAAGGGATATGCTACTGGAGCTAAATGACAGTTGTGAGCAGTATTGGATGAAGATAAATGCAAACAAGACGAAGACCATGGTTATAGGAAGAAAAATAGAGAAGGTAAACGTGCGAATTCTAAATGAGGCAGTAGAGCAAGTGGACAGCTTCAAATACTTGGGATGTAAATAAGCAGTAACATGAGCTGCTGCCAGGAAGTCAAAAGGAGGATAGCAATGGCAAAGGAAGCTTTTAATAGGAAAAAGGAGCATCTTCTGCGGACCTCTGAAAAAATAACTAAGGAAGAGACTAGAGAAGTGCTTTGTGTGGAGTGTGACATTGTATTAGGCACAAATATGGACATTACGACGAAATGAAGAGAAACGACTAGAAGCATTTGAAATATGGATATGGAGAAGAATGGAGCGTGTGAAATGGACAGACAGAATAAGAAATGAAGTTGTGTTGGAAAGAGTGGATGAAGAAACTGATGTTGAAACTGATCAGGAAGAGAAAAAGGAATTGTTTGGGTCACTGGCTGAGAAGAAACTGCCTACTGAAGGATGCACTGGAAGGAATGGTGAACGGGAGAAGAGTTCGGGGCAGAAGAAGATATCAGATGATAGACGACATTAAGATATATGGATCGTGTGAGGAGACAAAGAGGAAGGCAGAAAATAGGAAAGATTGGAGAATGCTGGATTTGTTTCTCAACTCAGCGTCTGAAGAAATGTGCTGGTTTGTAGTTAAAGAAGTCTTCAAGCGAAGTTTGTAAAGCATCTTCGTTATCAAAGGAATTCCCTTGAAGATTGTTGGATAGAGAAGGGAAAACTATGGAAATCTGAGGGCGCAATATAGTGTGAATGTGGTGGATTCTTTCTTTAAGACCCGTAACACACTTGAAGAGTTTTCGCCAGCGAGAAATGTGTTGCGAGAAAATTCGTTCGAGGCAAAAATCTCGCGCGAGTTTCTCGCTGGAATCGGTAGCTCAGCGAATTTTCTTGACACATTTGTCAAAGATGTTTGACATTTATACTCTTTATGACGATTGAACGTAGAAAAAGATATCACAGGTGGCGATGAATTGTATTGTTTTTATTTGAAAATGAGGAAAGATGGCTGATATTTGCAGTCAGAAACTTATCGAACTTGTACGATGTCACCCGTAGGCCTATTTATATGATACACGGGATGAAAACTATAAAAACACGAAACTTGAAGAAGAAATCTGGAGACAAATATCAGATTATCTGAAAATAAATAGGGCTCTATTTTGTTTTGATGAGATTTAATAGTATTAATTAAACATTTGAAATAATTATCTATATGTCTTAACAGTTTACGTAATTTTAATCAGAACATAGCAAAGAATCCTCTATCATATCATGAATAGCAAAAAACTGAGGTCCATTCAACCTGAAATAAAGCTTAAACGTATCATCATTCAAATCGAAACCAGTGTCCAAAACTCGCCCTTATTTTCGTAAGATACGATGTGATTTTCAGATATTTCTGGCTTTAATTTTAGGCCTACTTTTTCTTTTCATTAACGAAATATGTTCATGTAACTCCATTTCCTCATCATCTGAATACTCAGATTCAACACAGCGTTCGTTCGTAATTTGTAAAGTACGACAATATACTTACAGGTTATATATTTAAGTACGACAATATACGTAAATACATAACCTATAATATTTCCCCCAATGAGTGATTACTATAATCAGAAAAATGCTTTCTGCATGAAGGCAGTGCATAGCTGATCATAGCGAGGTGTGATCTGTGATAGCGAGAACTCGCCAAGTGTGTGGAGGAAGGCTCTTCGCCTCTTTCTCGCAACACATTTCTCGCTAGCGAAAACTCTTCAAGTGTGTTACTGGCCTTATCTTTGTCTTTTTACGAGTATATTTTTTCTTCATATTTTTTTCACTCGTAATCTCCAACTATTTCATATTTGTGACCTTTTTCTTCACATTCATCATTAATTATTTCAGCTTCTTGATATTTCCCATAATCACCGCTGAGGTGAGAGTTATGCCCTTGCTGCACTCAGCTCTGTCCTGGATAAACAGACGATATGCGCACTCATTGTACTAACAAGGATGGAGCACAGCTCTCTGTAAACACTGGAACGGAGGCGTTGGTTCCCATCTTCATTGTCTACATAAGTGCAACACAGCTGCGGTCATGTGTGCCAATGTTTTTATTCCTTCCTTAAGCCGGGTTCGATCACCCCTCAAATATTTTCATCCAACATTCCTGCCGAGGAAAAGATTCCAAGACGCTTGATCTTTATTAATACCCAACCTTGCTTTTCGCAGAGTCAAAGAACGTTCCTCTTCCGCGGTGACTCAGACGTGGGATTCCTGATTACAAATCCAACTGAACCACGATCGACTCTTGGCAAGAAACTTGCGATTTACTAGTGAGGTACAGCTGAACTTAGTTATGGCGTCATCGAAGAGACAAAATAAATTGTCTATAGTAATCTCAGACCTCGAGTGACATTTTATTAGGACTATTTCGTGAACAAAATAAAAATGTTGTTGTTTTGTAATGCCAGGCGTTTGACAACAAAGTCATTTGACCTCTTGCACTCCAATATTTTTCAAAGATATTGTCATGGTCAGCCACTGAACACAGATTTTGAGGTGTTCCGAATCCATTTCTTGGTTTGAGTTGCACAATGGGCAGTTAGGAGACTGATATATTCCAATTCTATGCAGTTGTTTGGCCAAACAATCATGGCCTGTTGCCAATCTAAATGCAGCTACAGACGATTTTCGTGGTAAATCGGGAATTAACTGTGGATTATGATGCAAAGAGTTCCATTTTTTCCCTTGGGATTGTGTTATCAAATTTCGTTTGTTGAAGTCTAAGTATGTAGATTTAATAAATCTTTTCACAGAGTAATACGTAGATTTAGTAACAGGTCTGTAAGTAGCAGTGCTGCCCTTCTTTGCTAAAGCATCTGCATTCTCGTTTCTCAGGATTCCACAGTGGGATGGTATCTATTGGAATACAATTCTTTTATTGAGTGATATTAATTGAGAGAGCATTTTAGTTATTTCTGCTGTTTGAGATGAAGGTTGAAGCGGTCGGACCTCGTTGGGGTCGCCATGTCTGCGACGGTCGGTCGTCGTTGGGGTCGCCATGTCTGCGACGGTCGTCTGTTGTCGTTGTTGGTCGTCGTCGTTGCCCACGACGCCTTTCCTTGCCCTCGGCTGCCAGCTCCGAAATATGGAAAGTATCTCGAGGATGCACGTCGATGTCAATAATTAACTACGTACACTGATTAATTTGGGCGCCAGCCTCCTCGATTACTTCGGTAGAGGATGAGGTTCCCAGGTCAGCTGCAAAACGGTCGGGACATGGGGTTTGGGAGACGTGCTCGTAGGTTGAAATGATGTAGGCGCACACCAGAAGTTGTTGGTAAGAACTATGAAAGCGTTTATTATTACTATGTGTTCGTTTCAGATTAGCAGAGATGCGCGTCCAAGTGTATAATATCTCGCTCTCACTTCCCGCAAGTTGGTATACTAATTTCTGAGTTCACGTAATTATATATTTTGTACTATAAAACACCAGTAATATAACGGACAGTTGATAACGTGATGAGAGGAAAGAATTCAGACTTATAATAATAATGCAACACACGACTTCTTACTACACCCACTAAAAATTTCTAAGTCCGTAAATTGTTATACTTCCGAGTTAGGTTTGCCGAGAATATGTGGAGTGCAACTTCTCCGTACGCGTTCTATATGCCTTCTGTCTATCTGCCAAATCTATCCCCTACTTTCAACCACCAAACATAGAATTTCGCCCACCTATCTATACATCACGTGTCTCTATTAGGAATCCTGATTGGCCATGATTACACTTACGTCACTTAAGACGCGTTCTTCAAAAATTGTTCGTTAACTAGAACATCTCCTACTTCCGGCGTCCTGACAATTCTCTGACATATACCAGATCATCTCTTTTGGAACCTGGCTTGGCGTCATCTTACTGACCACCCGCAGGCAAAGTCCATACATTCCCTCATCAGTCAACTCCACGCCTGGACACATGTTTCCTGTCAGCCTAGCTTTCCTTCGGCCTTCCTGTCCACCTGTTACTTCCGTCTCAGATTTTGAAACTAACTTACACGTCCGCGCATCCTATCCATATAAGAATATTAACACGAAATACTAATCTAATCAAAACCTCCTTATCCTATACGAGGAACCGTCTCAAGGTGTGTGTTTAGAGACTATTGATAGAATAGCTGCTTTGTAAATATGTAAATATATCCGTAAACTTCGCTCACAAAATGTTAATAATTGCATATTTATGAATACTTAACTTATTCAGATATTGTAAAGTTGAAATAGATGAATATCGATTATTGCAATAAAGAAATTGGATGTTATTCAGTAATGCCAATTGAGAAAAGTGAAATACAGGTTTAACAATGTTAATTTAGCAATGCTTGTCTTCACACTACAGCGAAAAATATGTTGCTACACAGTGGAGCCATCTCTGTATAGATAATTAAAACACTAATTTTTATTACGCCATACGGAAAGCAGTTTGATCAAAGACCTCGTATATAATACTACACAAGGTCTTTGAGCTTGATATGCGGTGATAGAAATGAAGTTACATAAATTTTAAACATCTGACTTTCTATTAATTGTTCAATTTCATTCACGTAATATAAATTTTGTAGGCTACAATTAAATTAGGTTACTTGTGGGAGCGGGAAATGCAGATAGTGGGGTAGCTATGTTTTCAAAAAATCGCTAGCCGACCATTGTTAAGCTATGCCTTGTTTCGAGCGTCACTCTGTGCTAAAGGAAAGCATTTTACATAGCTCAACAAACGCATTACATATTTCTCGCTGTAGTGTGTTACGGGCCTAATGGATTCTGCTCATCGATTTACAAGAAAACAGTTGGCGACACTGATTCAACAAAAGAACGACCATCGATAAATTGATTGTGATAAAACGAGTTGTATGTATGTATGTATGTATGTATGTATGTATGTATGTATGTATTTACACTGCAAATGGGCAAGCACCCGATGGCAGTGGTACAAACAATATAAACAATACACAATAGTTACAATTAATAATAATACATAAAATAACCTAATTAATAAGTGAACCTAATTTTACATTTCAACCCACATATATTTAGGTCCTACATAAGTTTCACATTGGTTGCAAACATAATCGCCATGTACGACTGTGATTGGTTGAAATTCAAAATTTCATTACACTTTATTTGTTCGAAAATGGAATGTCGTTATAAAAACGAAATAGTCACTATAAACGAGTGTCGCTGTAAAAATAAATACAGTAAATACAACTCAAAATAGAAACACATTCACGATATTACATATTTTGTATATCACTGTAATTTAATTTGTAATTTTATATAGGCCTAAGCTTAGAGTAGAACAACTTTACATTTAATTATAAATACTCATTTATTCATTTTTAAATAGATACACTGTGCTGGATTATACAAAATACTAAAATAAGGAGTAAAATATTGAAATGTACTTACAGTAACTAAAATACATACCGCACTCACAAATTAAGAAGCTAGATTGAAGAAATCTGTATTTTATCTGCGTTAGTTTTGGAAAATACTCCATTTGTAAATCAGTTTCAATTCTTCCTTAACCAAGCAAAATTCACAGAATCTATCAGCTTTATTTTTACCATTCTCGATTTATTTCATAACATCTTCCGCAGTTTCTTTGCTCCTTCTCCATTGTACTGTAGGTAACACCTGTTTTCAAACTAAGAGTCGAATTCATAGTCGTCACTTATAAAATGAGGAAACACTTAAGTAATGAGCATTTCCTTAGCACTTATTTCAGATCGTATTGCAGAGACGCTACTCATTCATATGCCCTGAGCATTCCCTTGACATCGAAAGAAACATGGCAACATGGCTAGACGTGAGCGCTTTCCTACATTCAATTGTTTTCCAGCGCCTTCAAATTGTTAAATCGGCATTATTGTCATACACAAATACAGAAGTGAATATTATAGAGCTAGAAATTATACAAGATGTCCAGAAAGCATTTTACAGAAAAAAAAGAAGTGAGCTAAGAGAAATAGTTATGAAATATGGAGATATTGTCGAAAGTAAAAAGTGTGATAATTGTTCTCTCCAAAAGATGAAATTGATAATATCAATGTCCCATATTATGGGACAAAATTTCAGTTGAATTTAATGCAAACTGCGGAAATATTCCTATAACTAAATCATTTAAATTTATTTTTCATTTAGTTTTATGGTAAACAAAGTGGAAGTGGTATAATTACGAAAATTTTAACAGCTTAATCCTTGGGTAGAATACAAACGAAAAATATGGAAATAACATTTCGTTGGGGCGTGAATACTTTTCGAAAAAAATACCACTTAAACCTACCTAAAATCATGGCGCAGCATGAAATCTCAAAGAAACCAGTATTTTCAGCAGTGGTGAAATCGGTAAGCCTCATGGCTGTATTGTGAATTGAAATGAGAGACACCAGAATATTCACAACAGTGTTCTTGTCGAAACGGTATCTCCTCTTAAATTGTTGGTCATTGTAGACTATGTATGTATGCATTTATTCACACTGCAATGGGTATATACCCGGTGGCAGTGGTAACTAATTACACTCAATAATGACAATAATAAACTTATTAATTAAAAATACAATTAACAATAATACTAATAATTAATACTAATACTAATAATAATAATAACAACAACAACAACAACAACAACAGGGAATATACTAAATTAAATGAAACGATCACTTAAAATAACATTTGAAATATTCTAATTTGTATCTTAAAACTAAGATCGAACTAACACCCACGAGTATATGTTCATATCTGCACAAGTACCTTTCAACATTACACTCATTTCGCTGTCAACTCACTCACTGCACTGGAACTACGACACATTTCACTGATTCTATCCTGATTTCACTAACACTTCAAAAACATTTCACTGTTCAAATTCTTTGCACTGCCACTATAAACTATAAAGCTTCACTGACAGGAACACGTTTCACTTACACAGCACACTTCACTGACACGACATACTTCTTCACTTACACAACACACTTCACTGACACAACATAATTTTTCACTGATACAACACTTCAATAACAACATATCATTTACACCCTTTAACTACTGTGTATAATTACCGTCTATTAGTAAGGTCCTTAAGCCTATTTTTAAATGCATTTTTGGTTGTTGGTAAAGCCTTTAGTAAGTCTGCAGGTAAAGCATTCCAGTCCCTGATAGTACGATTGAGAAAAGAAAACTTTCCAGTGTCCGTCCTCTGCCTTCTTTCCCTCAATTTATATGAGTGGTCATTCCTTGAAGAGTAATTTGGCGGCTGCAACCTATTTTTTATTTCTCTCTCTAAAGGGTTTTCTATATCTCTGATATATATTTTATTTTGCCGAAACACATTCTCATATTCATTTTCATTATAGAAGTCAATAAATTCATCAAAATCATAATCATCATTCATTGTATACCGAATCAGCTGATTACAATGCATATGAGGAGACACTTGAGTAAGCTGACAAGCTACCTTATTTGAATAAGTGTTCACTTCAGTGGGATTTATGGATTGTAAATTATTATAAGCAACTGCCTAAGGGTTTCCTTACGATGAGTGTTGGCTATGAATTCGGCCCTAAATGTCTAAAGCTCCAGTCTGAAGTAAATGTCTGAATTAAAATTAGCTGCAGAACTTGGCCTGCCATTGTTTCTAAAGGTTTGCTGATCACTTTTTAAATATCAGGATGGCTGAAAAATGGCGTCTCTTATGAACAAATATGTCCTAATTTCCTGTAGATGTTTCAGTGGTTTGTGGTAAATCCGTCGCTTTGCCTTACTGGATTCTGCCCGCCTTGGGGCGTAGTCCACCGTTGCAGATGATAGGGTCTGATGACCGTTCCTCGGCAGAGGCGTGGTAACCCCACAGGACAAACCCCGTACACACTGGCCTCGTACACCGTGAAATTAGAAGTTCGCGAGAGGAGGAGGGATTTTGTGCACCCGGAACTTCGTAATTGCAGGTCGTGTTCGGGGTGAGTGAAATACTGTGTTCTCAAATCGCACGAAGTTTCTTCAACATTTCTTCGTGTTCCTTTGTCAGTACCTGTTACAAGATTCGCCTAAATTTCTTGACGGTGACCAAGGGTTCTTTTGTCACCGAAATATATAATAAACTAGCCGTACCCGTGCGCTCCGCTGCACCCGTTAGAAATAAATATAAAGTAATTACATAATTAATATAGGGCGTTTGATCCAGGGAACATTCGTGTTTGATAGAAGGATAAATCGTTTAATATGTTACTTAATTTAAATTGCATCCAAATAATTAAAATGCAATCATTTTGGTCCAGAGACACTCATTTGGTGCAATGACAATTCATTTTACATGTTTCTAATTTTTATTACATGCAACCATAGTTTAATGAACATTGACATCATTTAGATTTAATGTGTATACTTTATTTTACTTGTTATAGGTTTCCATTGAATTATGGTAATAATTTAATTTTAACCCTTGTTTTCTACGTATTCAGTAAATGGCGCTTGGCCCACTATGGTTCTGAACCCTTTAAATAACTTAAATTATATAATATAATATTACATATTATAGTATATTATATTATATTATATTATATTATATTATATTATATTATATTATATCAGAAGTTACTGTAATAACATTATAGCGTTATGTCCATCTAGAGAAACTACACTTTCCAATGGTGAAATAATAATTAATTATACAAATCGGTTAATTTAGTTTCCGATATTACTTCATACAAACACAGAAACATTCTCTGTAGGCTATCTTTCATAGCTTTCGATTGTTGCTGTCCAAGGCCCCTTATAGACGAAGTCATTTGTTTTTTAAATTCATTACACGGCCCTAGATGGCAGTTATTTTAATTTTAAAACTCATTTATCTAATTAAATATCAGTCCTATCAGTATACTCAAAGGCATTTTATAAACTGCGAACCTTTTATAGAGTGCCTTAATCCAGTTCATGAACTTTTTCGCATCCATGTGGCCCTTTCTAACTTTTAAAAATTTGTCCACCCCCTTTTTTTTTACTCTAGCACTAATGAAACGCTTGAGGAAAAAATTTTCGGTTATTTCTCGTCTTCGTTAAATTGAATTGAATGAATGAATTAATTAATGGACGGAGAAACATTTAAAGGTACACGAAAACGCGTCCTTGCAAGAGAGGCTGAGAAAACTGAATATGTGAGCTCCAAGCCTGTTGACTACTTGTCCCACTCTGCCCTAGGGATTTTAGGCAGCCGTAAGCAGAAAGGGTGCTCAGCAGATGTAGGCTCTAATAGCTACTTCCTCTAATGCCGCTGAGGAAGGATATACAGTGTGCGTTCGATGAACGAATACCGCTGGTTAAATATTGTGAATAGGTTTTTCAGGTTAAAGGTCCCGTACATTAAATACTATTATTGCTGCTACTGCTACTACAGACGTGGACAAATTATTAGCAAAATTGAAGATTTTTATTATATATTTTTAAACAAAACATGACTCTTCAATTTAGACTACAGTTGACATTTTTGCGCATTTCCAAATTATTAGCAAAATTGAAGATTTGTATCGTATATTTTTAGAAAATTTAACTCTTCAATTTGGACTACATTTGATATTTTTGCATATCTTCAAATTATTAGCAAAACTGAAGATTTTTATTTTATAATTTTACAAAATTTGACACTTCAATTTAGACTGTAGTTGGCATTTTTGCTAATTTACAAATTGTTAACAAAATTGAAGATTTTTATTATATATTTTTAAACAAAATATGACTCTTCAATTTAGACTACAGTTGACATTTTTGTGCATTTCCAAATTATTAGCAAAATTGAAGATTTGTATTGTATATTTTTAGAAAATTTAACTCTTCAATTTGGACTACATTTGATATTTTTGCATATCTCCAAATTATTAGCAAAACTGAAGATTTTTATTTTATAATTTTACAAAATTTGACACTTCAATTTAGACTGTAGTTGGCATTTTTGCTAATTTACAAATTGTTAACAAAATTGAAGATTTTTATTATATATTTTTAAACAAAATATGACTCTTCAATTTAGACTACAGTTGACATTTTTGCGCATTTCCAAATTATTAGCAAAATTGAAGATTTGTATTGTATATTTTTAGAAAATTTAACTCTTCAATTTGGACTACATTTGATATTTTTGCATATCTCCAAATTATTAGCAAAACTGAAGATTTTTATTTTATAATTTTACAAAATTTGACACTTCAATTTAGACTGTAGTTGGCATTTTTGCTAATTTACAAATTGTTAACAAAATTGAAGATTTTTATTATATATTTTTAAACAAAATATGACTCTTCAATTTAGACTACAGTTGACATTTTTGCGCATTTCCAAATTATTAGCAAAATTGAAGATTTGTATTGTATATTTTTAGAAAATTTAACTCTTCAATTTGGACTACATTTGATATTTTTGCATATCTCCAAATTATTAGCAAAACTGAAGATTTTTATTTTATAGTTTTACAAAATTTGACACTTCAATTTAGACTGTAGTTGACATATTTGCTAATTTACAAATTGTTAACAAAATTGAAGATTTTTATTATATATTTTTGCAAAATTTAACTCTTCAATTTAAACTACAGTTGACATTTTTTCATATTTCTGTCTACTGTAATGACAGAAATATGCAAAATTGTCAACTGTAGTATAAATTGAAAAGTCAAATTTTGTAAACAGAATTATCATAAAAATCGTCAATTTTGTTAATAATTTGTCCACGTCTGTATTTCGTAATTTTTGTAATTCGGTTCACATCTTGTATAAAACTTGTCTCATATTAATTCATTTTATCTAAGACTTGCACATTTTTTACTCCTTGGTCTACTTTCTTCACACACTGTGCACTTTGCTCATGTTATCTCAAATTAAGGTCGGTAGAGTCTTTTTCTTCTTTTCCTTCCTGGTCCACTTTTTATTTCTAGCAACAGAATCCAGTTTACACAAATTACACGTCTTCCGCAGAAACGAAATCGATCAAGTGTAACAACTCAAAAAAATGCGACTAACGTTTCTCATTTCTTCGCAGATGACGAGATTAGAAGAAATTTGCATGATCCCCTTCATGTAATACACGTAAGCGAGGTTCCTGCTTGATGAATAATTCAAACTGTAACAACCGTGTCAATATCTCAATAAACCGGAGTTTACATAGACGGAGGCCATTAGCAAAGACGCCTCCAGCTAGAGACGAGGAGCAGGAAGATGAGTGGGTTCGAGCCTGTGTTTCTAGACCAGCGCCAGCTTTCGAACCTGCGATCCACTTCTAAACGGCGGGGCAGGTTTTTAACAAACCTCCATTACTTAACGAAGCCGACTTCCTATCGTAAAATACAGACATTTTCAAGGTTATGGGAAGAGAAAAATGACTGACGGCACAGTACTAACGACGTCATATATTTAAACATAGTGATCATATGTCTGTCGTGAAATGCATAATTGGAAGCTTTTCAAACAGTAGCGATTCTTAATCGTACAACTTTGCATCATAAGTTCTTACAATGTCCCGTTTATCGACCTCAGGCCCTTTCCACAATGTTAACTAATTACAAATTAACAATTTACAAATAACAAAAGATTACAAATGCTTGTAAACTGTGTTTCACAATGAAATCTTGTTAAAATTTTGAAAAAAATAACGGACTTTAGAAAATCAGCTAAAGAAACTTACAAATAAGCATTATTGGTTAAGCAATTTTGCCAACTACAGTTTACAAAATTCGCTGGGGAACATAGCTAAAGTCGCTGTATTTTTACTGCAGGGACATCATTTTATTTTTACTAACATTTCTAATATTAACCTGGCTATACCTTTGGATCAACGGTTGCTACACACTTCCACGACTAGAGTTCGATGATACTGGCGTAATATACAAACAAATCACTTTACTAGGTATAAGAGGGAAGAAAAGTAGTTCATCCATTTACGTAAACAATGAAATATCGCGCTTTTCAGTTTTATAATTTTCATTAGGTTTTTGTTTAATCAAAATACAGTACAGTATTAACAATAAGTGTTTTTACTCACGAACTGAGCTGTCCATGTGGACGTATTCATTATGCTGTGTATATTATACTGTCTACAGCACATTAGCGTACAATATAGAGAATGAAGTTAAATTGAAAAATAATCATAATATGGATATTTAAACACATTTTTCAAAATAGTGGCCGTTCATTTCGATACAGGCTTCAGTTCTAATGTGTGTAATTCCAATTAACAGTTTCGTCTTTCGTACTAGTAACTCATGTTGAAATAATTCTGTACCTACTCTATAAAAGAGTACCTTACGTACTGTAAATTCAATCTTCACTTCTGCCCGATCCGAAAAGATAAAATTACTCAGACATGCTATCTACTGTCCGTCCAAGTGGTTATGTCGCAGGATCGTAGAAAGGGGGGAAATCACGTGACAGTTAATTACTTAACGAGGCCCTTTTATTTAAGTTATTTTAAACAGTTGTATGGGTATAATATTACGTAGACGTCCAATTCCTAACATAAATTAATGTTCTCAGAAAAGAGCTAAGACAGCCCAGCCACTAGCCTTTACAGAGAGGCGAATAGAAGCAGGTGGGGGAAACCGGGATGCGACGTAGGCAAATGGACGACAGTACCTGTGCGAAAATGATGCAATATTGAAAGCCCTTTCGTCACTGGAAAACGCGAACATATTTTTGGAACTTACTGTTTACTATGACCGTAAGGCTACTATGAGAGTATATGCGGCCTTGGTTCCGTGTGGAGGACGGTTGAACTTCATTAGTAGAAGGGGTGGGAGTGAAGTACATTCAAAAACTCAGGTACAATAAAAATTGAAGTAAAAATAAAATGATGTCCCTGTACTATCGATACTTACTTACTTACTTACTTACTGGCTTTTAAGGAACCCGGAGGTTCATTGCCGCCCTCACATAAGCCCGCCATCGGTCCCTATCCTGAGCAAGATTAATCCATTCTCTATCATCATATCCCACCTCCCTCAAATCCATTTTAATATTATCGATTCACATCTTTATATTAAATCCACTGCCTGCGAGATTGCATTCACTCATCAGGCAGCTAAGCTTGGAAATAATGGAGTAAGGTGGTCAGTTCCTTCCCCTCCCCCTCCATATGTCGCTGACTAGATACATATTACACTAATCAGACTTCAGATGCATACCAACAATTGGACGGAGTTACGCAATAAGACACTAAGCGCCAAAAACCTGTTTGGAGATATTGGCCATTGAAATAAATCTGTTTTTATAAAACATTTTATTCAAGAAGTATTATAACATTATTACTATTACAAAAAATAGCACAAATAATACCAAAAAAGGCCAACGACTATTGATAAGAGATCAGCAGTTGAATTCATATTTCAAAGCAAAATAAATAAATGGATTTTATGCAATAAATGAATTTTTGCTTATAAATAGCAGCAAAATTCAAATATCGCATTCTTGATTTTTTCCGAGTTAAATTAGGCTGCCACCAAGAGATTTGTGCAAATATCTAATTTTTTTTTTTCAAGTTGTCGGTTGGTCTATTATTGCGTCACTCCGTCCATTTGACACACATCGTCAAGTGAGATGTACTGCCTGATAATATATGTACATATCAGCCAGAATCTCAATCAGAGGCAAATTTGATTAATGTAAACTTTAATTTTTATTTGTAGCTAACATTATAACACACACACTGTGAACAACTATGTAGCGATACAATCAATAATTACATTTTTAAATTTTCTAAAAGTGTTAACACTAAAGCAACATATATCACATAATACGTATTACCCATAAATAATGGTTATTTTTACTTTTGATTGAAGTTCTGGCTGATATGCACATCTATTATCAGGCAGTACATCTCACTGTACGATGTGTGTCAGAGGAAGAACAATTATTTGTATGCATCTGAAGTCTGACTAGTGTAACATGTAGCTAGTCAGCGATGTATGCAATGGAGGGGGAAAGGAACTGGCCACACTACCCCTTATCTCTTGGCTTAGTTGCCTCGAGTGA